>NW_028114189.1:0-127500 GCF_964289735.1 Phaethon aethereus | reverse complement strand
CTAGAATACGGCTATTCTCGAAACACACACTATCCATGGTAGCTGGACAACTCAACTCCATCTTCTCTCGTAGGGCCGGTATCTGTCGGACTGGGTTATCTATTGATCGTTCTTCTCACGTGAAATCAGCAACGCGCCGCATAGAAGATCCTACGTTACTAGCTTCAGGACCATTCTTTCCCCCTACACCCCTAGCACTACTTGCACTTTTGCGCCTCTGGTTCCTATATCAGGGCCATAACTTGGTAGTCCCTCTCTCCTCTCTCTTCACAGAAACATCTGGTTGGCTATTTATCATCATTTGGCCTCTTAATCGCGGCATCCGGGTAGCCTTTGCGCCTCTGGTTCCTTTTTTTGGTGGGGCGTCTTCAATAAACCCTTCCAGTGCGGGGCAGGTGATTCCAATCTCTTGACCTGAACATCACATGGTCGTCGGTCGGAATTTGGCCCTCAGGAATCCCCCGTGTCATGGTTGGTAGGTAAGTGGTATCATTTTGGCACTGATGCACTTTGAATTCCATTTTCTATGTTTCCTCCGCAAGCATCGAATTATGCTGCTATTTAGTGAATGCTTAATGGACATGCTTCATTTTTTTCGTATCATTTCGCAATTCCTCTAATTTTCTAAACAACGTTAGGAATTTTCTGTTAAAAATTCATCAAACGTTTGCGCAATCATACGTTTATCGTTTGCTTATACGTTAAATTTACCTATCAATCGGCACCGATATCCCATTAAAAAAGTTAGTACAAAAACTGCTTTCCCCCACACCTACGCTCCCCCGAATATCGAGCTAAACTAATCCACCAAACAAATTTCAAACCCCATTCTACACAAAATTTCCTACATCCATTACGATCATACTTAACAAATTTTTGAGTCATCCCAAACAAATTTCAAACCCCATTCTACACAAAATTTCCTACATCCATTACGATCATACTTAACAAATTTTTGAGTCATCCCAAACAGTCCTTGTAGCTTAACAACAAAGCATGACACTGAAGATGCCAAGATGGTCACCTCCCGCCCCAAGGACAAAAGACTTAGTCCTAACCTTACCGTTAGTTTCTACCAGACATATACATGCAAGTATCCGCACCCCAGTGTAAATGCCCCTACTTCTTACCAAGATAAAAGGAGCAGGTATCAGGCACACCCTACCCCGCGTAGCCCAAGACACCTTGCTTAGCCACACCCCCACGGGTACTCAGCAGTAATTAACATTAAGCAATAAGCGAAAGCTTGACTTAGTCATGGTACCACCCAGGGTTGGTAAATCTTGTGCCAGCCACCGCGGTCACACAAGAAACCCAAATTAACAGACTCCGGCGTAAAGAGTGGAGCCGCACTATCAAAGCAACCGAGACTAAAAAACAACTAAGCTGTCATAAACTCAAGATGTCCTTAAACCCAACCTCAAAACGATCTTGGCACTCCCACCTGATCAACCAAACCTCACGAAAGCTAGGATACAAACTGGGATTAGATACCCCACTATGCCTAGCCATAAATCTCGATGCTTCCCCCACCAAAGCATCCGCCCGAGAACTACGAGCACAAACGCTTAAAACTCTAAGGACTCGGCGGTGCCCCAAACCCACCTAGAGGAGCCTGTTCTATAGTCGATAATCCACGATACAGCTCACCATCTCTTGCCAAACAGCAGCCTACATACCGCCGTCGTCAGTTCACCTCATCAGAGTCCAACAGTGAACACAACAGCCCAACCCCGCTAATAAGGCAGGTCAAGGTATAGCCCACGAGATGGCAGAAATGGGCTACATTCTCTAAAATAGAGTACCCACGAAAGGAGGCGTGAAATCACCCCCAGAAGGCGGATTTAGCAGTAAAGCGGAACAATCGAGTCCCCTTTAAACTGGCCCTGGAGCACGTACATACCACCCGTCACCCTCCTCACAAGCCCCAAACTCACATAACTAATACCCTCCCCCAGCTAAAGATGAGGTAAGTCGTAACAAGGACTTGATGATCTTAAAGGTCCTTTCCAACCTAGTGATTCTGTGATTCTGTGAAGGTAAGTGTACTGGAAAGTGCACTTAGCATATCGAGACGTAGCTATAATATTAAAGCATTCAGCTTACACCTGAAAGATATCCGCATCCAACCAGATCGTCTTGAGGCCAAATTCTAGCCCGACCACACACCCACCTGCACAACCCCAAAAACCCCCTCATCAACTAAACTAAAGCATTTTCACAACTTAGTATAGGCGATAGAAAAGACCCATTCAGGCGCGATAGAAACTGTACCGTAAGGGAAAGATGAAATAATAATGAAAACCCAACCAACAAGTAGCAAAGATAAATCCTTGTACCTCTCGCATCATGATCTAGCAAGAACAACCAAGCAAAATGAATTTAAGCTTGCCACCCCGAAACCCAAGCGAGCTACTTACAAGCAACTGCCCCGAGTGAACCCGTCTCTGTCGCAAAAGAGTGGGATGACTTGTCAGTAGTGGTGAAAAGCCAACCGAGCTGGGTGATGCCTGTAAAACGAATCTGAGTTCCCCCTTAATTTTCCTCTACGGACACCTACCTAACCCCCACGAAGCAAATTAAGAGAAATTTAAAGGAGGTACCGCTCCTTTAAAAAAGGATACAACCTCCACCAGCGGATAAACCCCCTCCCACCCATAAACTGTGGGCCTTAAAGCAGCCACCACCAAAGAATGCGTCAAAGCTCCACCGACTAAAAAAATCCAAAAACAACACGACTCCCTCCCTCCCAACAGGCTAACCTATGACAATAGGAGAATTAATGCTAAAATAAGTAACCAGGGATTAATCCCTCTCAGGCGCAAGCTTACATCACCACATTATTAACAGGCCCAATAATACCCCCAACCTCCTCACAAGACCACATATTAACCAACCCTGTTAACCCAACCCAGGAGCGCCCATTAAGAAAGATTAAAATCTGTGAAAGGAACTAGGCAAACCCAAGGCCCGACTGTTTACCAAAAACATAGCCCTCAGCAACCCAAGTATTGAGGGTGATGCCTGCCCAGTGATCCTATGTTTAACGGCCGCGGTATCCTAACCGTGCAAAGGTAGCGCAATCAATTGTCCCATAAATCGAGACCTGTATGAACGGCTAAACGAGGTCTTAACTGTCTCTCACAGATAATCAGTGAAATTGATCTTCCCGTGCAAAAGCAGGAATGAACACATAAGACGAGAAGACCCTGTGGAACTTAAAAATCAACGGCCACCCCCTCCACAACTTCCCCTAACCAGGCACACAATCACCAAACACCTGGCCCACATTTTTCAGTTGGGGCGACCTTGGAGAAAAACAAATCCTCCAAAAATAAGACCACCCCCTTAACCAAGAGCAACCCCTCAACGTGCAAACAGCAACCAGACCCAATACACCAATACACTTGACCAATGGACCAAGCTACCCCAGGGATAACAGCGCAATCTCCTTCAAGAGCCCCTATCGACAAGGAGGTTTACGACCTCGATGTTGGATCAGGACATCCTAATGGTGTAGCAGCTATTAAGGGTTCGTTTGTTCAACGATTAACAGTCCTACGTGATCTGAGTTCAGACCGGAGCAATCCAGGTCGGTTTCTATCTATGACTAACTTTTCCCAGTACGAAAGGACCGGAAAAGTGAGGCCAATACCACAAGCACGCCTCCCCCCAAAACAATGAACCCAACTAAACCTACTAAGGGGACCCCAACCAATTAACCCCTAAACAAGGGCCGCTAGTGTGGCAGAGCTTGGCAAATGCAAAAGGCTTAAGCCCTTTACCCAGAGGTTCAAATCCTCTCCCTAGCTTTACCCACCCATGATTAAACCCACGACCCTAATCCACTTTACTATATTCCTCTCCTATATTATCCCAATCCTAATTGCCGTGGCCTTCCTAACGCTTCTAGAACGAAAAATCCTAAGCTATATACAGGCCCGAAAAGGTCCAAATATCGTAGGCCCCTTTGGCCTCCTTCAACCCGTAGCAGACGGTGTAAAGCTATTTATCAAAGAACCAATCCGCCCATCCACCTCCTCTCCCTTCCTCTTCATCATAACCCCAGTGCTAGCTCTCCTCCTAGCCCTTACGATCTGAATTCCTCTCCCCATCCCATTTCCTCTTACTGATCTAAACCTGGGCCTCCTCTTCCTCCTAGCCATATCAAGCCTGGCCGTATACTCAATCCTATGATCAGGATGGGCCTCAAATTCGAAATACGCCCTAATCGGTGCCCTACGAGCAGTAGCACAAACAATCTCCTACGAAGTAACACTAGCCATCATCCTCCTATCTGTCATCCTGCTAAGTGGAAATTACACCCTAAACACCCTCGCCACCACCCAAGAACCACTGTACCTTATCTTCTCCTCCTGGCCCCTTGCAATAATATGATATATCTCCACCCTTGCCGAAACAAACCGCGCCCCCTTTGACCTCACAGAAGGCGAATCAGAACTAGTCTCAGGTTTCAGCGTTGAATACGCTGCAGGGCCATTCGCCCTATTTTTCCTAGCCGAATACGCCAATATCATACTAATAAACGCACTAACAACCATCCTATTTTTAAACCCAAGCTCACTAAACCTCCTCCCAGAGCTATTCCCAATCGCCCTAGCCACAAAAATTTTACTTCTATCCTCAGGGTTCCTATGAACTCGGGCCTCCTACCCTCGGTTCCGATACGACCAGCTCATGCACCTCCTTTGAAAAAACTTCCTACCACTAACCCTAGCCCTTTGCCTCTGACACACCAGCATACCAATCTGCTACGCAGGCCTCCCTCCTTATGCAAGGAAATGTGCCTGAACGCTAAAGGGTCACTATGATAAAGTGAACATAGAGGTACACTAGCCCTCTCATTTCCTAACAAACAAACCTTAGAAAAGCAGGAGTCGAACCTGCACAAAGGAGATCAAAACTCCCCATACTTCCCCTATATTATTTCCTAGTAGAGTCAGCTAACAAAGCTATCGGGCCCATACCCCGAAAATGATGGTTCAACCCCTTCCCCTACTAATGAACCCCCACGCAAAGCTAATCCTCACTCTAAGCCTCCTCCTAGGAACAACAGTCGCAATCTCGAGCAACCACTGAATCCTAGCTTGAACTGGACGAGAAATCAACACCTTAGCCATCATCCCCCTCATCTCAAAATCCCACCACCCCCGAGCCATAGAAGCTGCAATCAAATACTTCCTAGTACAAGCAACCGCCTCAACATTACTACTCTTCTCAAGCATAACCAATGCCTGATCTACAGGACAATGAGAAATTACCCAACTAACCCACCCAACATCCTGCCTTCTGCTAACAGCAGCAATCGCAATAAAACTAGGACTAGTACCTTTCCACTTCTGATTCCCAGAGGTCCTCCAAGGCACATCCTTAAGCACAGGTCTACTATTATCAACAGTAATAAAACTCCCCCCAATCACCCTCTTCCTTCTAACATCCCACTCACTTAACCCAACCCTACTTGTCACCATGGCCATCGCCTCAACCGCCCTAGGCGGATGAATAGGCCTAAACCAAACACAAATCCGAAAAATCTTAGCCTTCTCGTCCATTGCACACCTAGGCTGAATAGCCATCATCCTCATCTACTCCCCCTACTGACCTTCTGCCTATACTCCTTAATAACCGCCACTGTATTCCTCACCCTCAACACAACCAATACCCTAAAACTACCCACATTAATAACCTCTTGGACAAAAACACCCACACTAAATGCAACCCTAATACTAACCCTGCTATCCCTGGCAGGATTACCCCCACTAACAGGCTTCCTACCAAAATGACTCATCACTCAGGAACTAACCAAGCAAGAGGTAACGACAACCGCCACAATCATCATCATACTCTCACTCCTCGGACTTTTCTTCTACTTACGCCTTACTTACTACTCAACAATCACACTACCCCCAAACTCCACCAACCACATGAAACAATGGCACTTTAACAAACCAACAAGCCCCTTAATCGCCATCCTTGCCTCCATATCAACCACCCTCCTGCCACTCTCCCCTATAATCCTAGCCACGCTTTAAACCCAGAAACTTAGGATAACCTGCCCCAAACCGAAGGCCTTCAAAGCCTTAAATAAGAGTTAGACCCTCTTAGTTTCTGCTAAGACCCGTAGGACATTAACCTACATCCCCTGAATGCAACCCAGGGACTTTAATTAAGCTAGAGTCTTACCTACCTAAGCAGGCAGGCCTCGATCCTACAACAATCCTAGTTAACAGCTAGGCGCCCAAACCTGACGGGCTTCTGCTTATCAGACTCCGGCACACTCTTAGCGTACATCAATGAGCTTGCAACTCAACATGAACTTCACTACAGAGTCGATAAGAAGAGGAATTAAACCTCTGTAAAAAGGACTACAGCCTAACGCTTAGACACTCAGCCATCTTACCCGTGACCTTCACCAACCGATGATTATTCTCCACAAACCACAAAGATACCGGCACCCTGTACCTAATCTTTGGCGCATGAGCCGGCATAGTCCGCACAGCCCTTAGCTTACTCATCCGTGCCGAATTAGGTCAGCCAGGAACTCTCCTGGGAGACGACCAAATCTATAACGTAATTGTAACCGCCCACGCCTTTGTAATAATCTTCTTCATAGTAATACCAATCATGATCGGTGGGTTCGGAAACTGACTGGTACCACTCATAATCGGTGCCCCCGACATAGCATTCCCCCGTATAAACAACATAAGCTTCTGACTATTACCCCCCTCCTTCCTCCTCCTACTCGCCTCCTCCACGGTAGAAGCTGGAGCAGGCACAGGATGGACCGTATACCCCCCTCTAGCTGGCAACCTAGCCCACGCCGGCCCATCAGTCGACCTAGCTATCTTCTCCCTCCACCTCGCAGGTGTATCCTCAATCTTAGGGGCAATTAACTGCATCACAACCGCTATCAACATAAAACCCCCAGCACTCTCACAATACCAAACCCCCCTATTCGTATGATCTGTCCTCATTACTGCCGTCCTACTTCTACTCTCACTCCCAGTACTTGCCGCTGGCATCACTATACTACTAACAGACTGTAGACCTGGCAGCCTTGCCCACCCCACCCCTCGGGGATCCCGGGGGGGGTGGGGGCAGGGGGGAGCGGGGTAGACCTGGCAGCCTTGCCCACCCCTCGGGGATCCCGGGGGGGGTGGGGCGGGGAGGGAGGGGGCCGGGCCAGGCGCCGCCATAGGGCCCGGCAGCCCTGCCGGTCTCCGGGGTGTTCACGCAGGAGCGGGGCCGAGGCCGCTCGAAGAACCGCCGCCAAAGGTGCACGGTTTGTGGGCAGCGTCGTAAAAAGCGCGAGGTCACGGGGTTCGACGGCAAGGTCCCCTCTCTTGCCCATCCCCCCTACGAAAGGGCAATCCCATCGGCATCGCCTCAGGGGCGCTTCCCACCGGCGTCGGGGGCGGAAGCGGCTCGGTGAGAGACTTCTTTGCGGATTAGGGAAAAGGGAGCAAGGGAGGTGCTCCCCGTCGCGTCATGAGGGTCAGAGCGGGACCGACAGCCGCCCCTTTAGTGCCGGAATCGGTACTGCTCGGCGGTAGGCCCGGCCGCCCTCGGCCCCGTTGCGAGGGAGACCCACGGGCCGCCCTCCGCCCAGTTCCCGCCCGGCCTGTGCCCCGTTCCGAGGTAGGCCCGGGCGTGCGGGCACGGTTCCGGCGCCAGGCCCGGCCGCCTTTCGCCCCGTTCCGAGGGAGACCACGGCCACCGGGCCCAGTTCCGGCCCTTTGCCCGGCGCCCTTCGCCCGGTCCCGGGGCGAGGCCCGGCCGCCCTTCGCCGGGTTCCGAGGGAGACCCAGGGCCGCCGCGGAGTAATCGCTGAGGGGCAATTTGGAAATTTACCCTCTAAGAACAGCCTTGAAACCAGGTGGAACGTAGCACTCCTGTACAACGGGTCTGTGCCGTGGAGACTCCCTGGACGGCCTTGGACGTTGGCAACATCGGGGGCACCTGGTGTGCTGACTCTGGGAGGGATTACATGGAGGGTGGAGCGGAGTGGAGACATCGCGGCCACGCTCTGTGAACGGGGGAGTTTAGGGATGCACGGTATGTACACCGATAAGCTGCGCTCGCGATGTCCTGGGCCGAGGACCTGTCAACTTTGATGAAGTGCTGTACTTAGAGTGAACTTTGCTAATTATAATATCATTATAATACTAAAACGCACACCCCTCTCAAAAGTTACCGCCCTCCCAAGGTGCGACCCCCTCCTCAATGAGCGTGCGCACTCAATTTTTCCTAGTTCCTAATTTTTCCAATTTTTCTCTCGAAGCGAGAGAATTCTGCACCAATCCCGAGAAAGGTATGTATGAGTAGAGTCACTCAAGCTCCACCTGCAAAGTAAAATACTATAAAATAGTGTTTTAAGGGCCGGATGTCAGGGAAGATACCATCGTCGTGTACTATTCTAACTTCTGGGATCAGTCGATGGGCTGAGCCTCTCTACCCCCTCCCCCCCCATCGGGACGCCGCTGGGTAAGATTCGAACACTTGGTCATACCAAGTGCCTCCCCGGGAAACTTAGAAATCTCTATAGAGTCACTTTATATCTTTCAACGCGTTTATAGCCAAGTAGCGTCACTCATACTTTTGGTATTTGCACGTGCTTTGCAGACAGTGAATTTATCACCGGCAACCCAAAGAACCTGCGTATCTGTTGCTTCAATAAATCGCACTATCGATTGACTCGGCCGCGTGTGCGTGTCCCCCTGAACGCGACCGTACCTTTGAGTGCGGCCGTGTTAGTCCAGGAGGTGCCCGGCTGAGCAGGTAGTGTGATGTTAGTAGTGCGTCCGGACCCGTGATAGTCCCACGAAGGTGTTGGGCGCGACCGGACTACTCACGCTAACTTTGGGCATCATTCAGAACCCAAGCTCAGCCGCCCCCAGTCCCTCTGATATCTGAGGATCGACTGGAAAGCAAGGGGGTTTAGTTTCTGCCAAATTGCTCTGCCTCTTACCGCAACAGAAAAAAAATTGGCGTAGTCGGCAGGATTGCCATGGATAAACTGCTGCAAAAATATGACCTTGCCCCTTCCCAGGCTGGGAAGGAGTGGGCTCAACAATTTTGGAAGGATGGAAAGGAAGCGATAGAGCGTGCTGAGCAGTGTCACGCTGCACAAAAGGATAGAGTGAAAAAAAACCAGAAGGGTTACCGGTGCGGTCTTAGGAACTTGTTTATCTTGCGCGCAACGAGAAGCTAAGGAAGCCCCTGCTCCCACACTGGTTTCCAATGCAGAATACAAAGCTTTGAAATCAGAAAATGAAGTGTTAAAATCATCATTAGCTTTTGAAAGGGAGACAGGAGAAAAATTAGGACTCCGAGTTGTGAGTGAAAACGACAAGCTTGTGAAGGAAAAGAGTAAGCTTATAAAGGAACGTGAAAGTGTTGTGTGCCAAAATAGAAATCTTAATCAGCTGTTAGACAAGGTGTGTCAGCTGTTAGATAAAATACCATCTTGTGCTCCAGTCACACAGATTTGCAGGTTAATACGTAAATTGGACACTGAAACGGGAAGCAGATTTGTGGAGTTTTGTAACAATGACAAGGAGACTGGAGAAACCTCTAATTCTGACTCTCAACTGCTCCCCTTACAACCCTCGATTAAAACTGAGACTGTCGTTAATGACGATGATGAGGTCCGCACTACCGTGCGCACGATTCCGTGGTCACCAGCAGAGTTGATAAAAATACAGGGAAAATTCTCAAGGCGACCAGGAGAGTCAGAGGTTGAGTATTTGTGGCAAGTTTCCCTTGAGGGAGGAGACCGGATTATGTCGAGCGAGGAAGCAGCAGGAGGCTTTTGGGGACCAGGAGTGTTTTTAACCACCAACCCAGGGGAGCATAGTTATTCTTTGACCTCACAGGTTGCATTTTGGGCAGGCAGCATAGATCCCCAGCTGAGGGGAGAGCCAACAGAAATTAAAAGAAATTAAAGGCTGTTCTGATCCAGCCGAGGCAGTACAGAAAGCAGCCTGCATCCAAGCGACGTACGACAGGAATCAGCTTTTAAACCCACCGACGCTAGCTCCAGTCGACCCGGCACAATTAAACCCCCTCATTCATGGTCGCTCTGATTGTCTCAAGATGTATGTAACAAACACCCAGGATCGTATACAAACCACTATAAACGACGCTGGTCGCAGTCGAAAGAACCAGGGTCAAATTACTAACATACCCACTTGGAGTAGCTTTATACAAGACCTAGATAAATACGGACGCCGAATGGGTTTGTGAAATATGTTTATCTGATTCGTGTGATGAAGTGTAACCTTCTGGACTTTCATGGATTTCTCCTGCACCATAAAAAGGGGTGTTTTACAGGAGAAAGTTAAACTATTTTGCTGGTATATCAGCTCAAACCAGTTTGACCACTGACCGCATACTATTGTGTAAAGAAAGTGCATGCATAAGGTTTGGGGTCATCCTGGGGGCACGCCGAGGGAGATTCGAGAAGACTCTAGAAGGAGAAGAGGGCATGCGCTGAAGAAGACACGCCTATTCATGAATATGTATTGGCGAACAGGATCACGCTGAGGAAGAGTCGAGAAGATTCTAGAAGGAGAAGAGGGCATGTGCCAAAGAAGACACGCCTATTCATGAATATATATTAACGGACAGGATATAAACCAGGAACAGGAACTGAACCGCGTGCGTCTTGGTGGAGCGGAGACTCCCGGCACACCCAGCGCTGTTTGCTTGCCTCTATTCGCTTAATAAATTGTAAATTTGAATTGGAATCCTGTTTGGGACTAAATCATTGATAACAATTGGGGGCTCGTCCGGGATGGTCTTGGTTCCTGAATTCTGACTTGATCTAGGAGGGGCGCCCCACCTTTTGGTGGCTCCTGATCGGGTCGGGTCGGGACTAACACCATCCTGAACCCAAATAGGGGCAAGCAAAGAATTTGATTTTTTATGAGCTCCCTTGCCGGCTGCAGCAGTTTATTTTGCCCGTAATTCTGCGCGCGAAGATCCGAACGAAGACGACAGAGTCGTAAGTATTTAAGGTGTATACCGTTCGGTTGGGTAGGATTCGGTTGCCTGTGTGTGTAAGAGTGTGACTGAGACGGAAGCTAGTTCCGAAGCGATTGTGGAGGCCTTCTAACCGCGGTTCCAATCTCCCGCGAGGGACTTGGCCGGTGAAGGACCGAAGCGATTCTTATAGGATTCGTGGGTGGGTGATAGGTCCTAAACCCCCTGCAAGACACTCTTACTGGTAGCCAAGGGCTGTAGGAATTGCCACAGTAAAAATTCCTAGATGGGTCAGACGAAATCGAGACCCCAGGACCAGAAGAAAGGGAGCGAATTACTAGAAATACCTCCGGAGAGTCCATTAGGAATAATGATTGAAAATTGGAATGATAGGGGCCCCAGAAAAGGAAAAAGTAAATTAAAATTAGTTCAATATTGTATGGTAGAATGGCCAAAAGAACGTTTGAGACCACATGTCTTTTGGCCCGCTTTTGGATCTTTTGAAGACTGGGTCTGCCAGGCCTTAAATATATATGTTAATTCAAAGGAACCTTTTAGTCAGGAGGAAAGTGATTATGCAGGATTATGGGACAGAACTTTACGTTCTTTTCCAGCCTCAATACTTACATTAAAAACAGATGAAAAGTTTGAGGAAGAAGAAGAGGGGAAAAGTGAAAAGGAAAAAGATGATAAATGGGAGCCACTGGATAACCTACCGCCTCCATGTTCTAATAATCCATCTCCGGCGGCGGCTCCCCCTCCGGTGGCCGTAGTACCTCTCTCTGTACCACCGTTGCCCCTATCTCCACCACCAACAGCACCGGAATTAGATCGACCTCCGGCTGCATGTACGAGAAGTAGGACTGCTGTATCTGAGGGAGCTTCTCTATATCCCTTACGAGAAGTACCCCTCGGAGGCAATCAGGGAGGCATGGGGTTTGTGGCAGTCCCGTTAAATACCACAGACGTGAGAAATTTCCAGAAAGAAATGGGGACCCTATTAGATGATCCCCTCGGAGTAGCTGAAAAATTGGACCAATTCCTAGGCCCCAATACTTATACCTGGGAAGAAATACAGTCCATTTTAGGGATCCTATTCACTGTTGAGGAAAGGGGAATGATTAGACAAGCTGGAATGAGAATTTGGGAAAGACAGAGTCAGGCAGGACCCCCGGGAGATCAGAAATGGCCAAATGTGGATCCCCACTGGGATCATCAACAACCCCCAGGAAGACAAAATATGAGGGATTTGAGAACGTTAATCATACAGGGAATAAGGGAAGCGGTTCCCCGAGGGCAAAACATTACTAAAGCATTTAATGAACAACAAGGGAAAGACGAATCTCCAACAGAATGGTTGGAGAGGTTGAGGAAAAACCTACCAATGTATTCTGGAATTGATCCGAATACAGTGGCTGGGACCGCACTCCTTAGAACACAATTTGTAGCTAAATCCTGGGGGGATATAAGAAGGAAATTAGAAAAATTGGAGGATTGGCAAGAAAGAGGATTAGAGGAGTTACTTAGAGAAGCCCAGAAAGTCTATGTTAGGAGGGACGAAGAAAAACAAAAAGCAAAAGCAAAAATTTTTGTAGCAGCAGTAAGGGAAAGTCAGAAAAATAAGACGACTCCTGGAGAGAAAAGGGAAAAAAGAATAGAGCAGACACCCCGGGGACAGCCTTATCGAGGAAGATTTACAATTCCCGTCTGTTACTACTGTAACAAGAGGGGACATGTTCAGAAGAACTGCCGTCAGCGGGAACAAGATGAGAAGATGTTCAAAGAAGATTAGGGGTGTCGGGGGCTCTATCTTCTGGGGACTTCAACATCAACAGAGCCCTTGATAAAATTATTGATTGGTCCCCATAAAGAGGAAGTTTTATTTTTAGTGGATACAGGGGCCGAAAAGTCAACCATTCAAAAACTTCCAAAAGGAATAGAAAAAGGGAAGAGTTACGTGTCAGTAGCAGGAGCAAAAGGAGAGCCTTTTAAAGTAAATATATTGAAAGATGTAGAAGTAGAAACAGAAAAGAAAATTTGTCTTAATGATTTACTTTTGCTCCCTGAAGCGGAATACAATTTATTAGGAAGGGATTTGATTTTGAAGTTAAACTTGAGCATTCAGAGTCAAGGGGACAAATTGCAGATTAAATTATACACTTTAACACAAGAGGATGAAGAAGCTATTAACCTCTCAGTGTGGTATAAGGAAGGGGAAACTGGAAAGACAAAATGAACCCCATAAGCGTTCAAATAATAGATCCGCACCGCCCAATTAGAATCAAGCTATACCCTATACCTATGGAGGGTCGAAAAGGATTAAAACCTGTAGTTGACAGACTTTTGGAAAAAGGAACCCTAGAACCATGTATGTCACCTCGTAACACGCCCATTCTTCCCGTAAAAAAGCCGGATGGGTCATACAGGATGGTGCAGGACTTAAGAGCTGTAAATCAGCGAACAATCACTAAATTCCCTGTGGTGGCAAATCCTTATACTTTATTGAGTCATATATCTCCCAAACATACTTGGTATAGTGTAATAGATTTGAAAGATGCTTTTTGGGCCTGTCCTCTGGATGAGGCATCCAGAGATTATTTTGCCTTTGAGTGGGAGGACCCCGAAACAGGACAAAAACAACAATTAAGATGGACTGTGTTACCACAAGGGTTTACGGAGTCACCAAATCTATTTGGACAAACTTTAGAAACAATTCTACAAGATTTCACAATACCTAAGGAGGTAAAATTATTGCAATATGTGGACGATTCATTAGTAGCAGGAGAAACTGAAGAGGGGATCCGAAAAACCACCATTAAATTGTTAAATTTTCAAGGGGAAAAGGGATTAAAGGTGTCCCGATCAAAGCTACAGTTTGTAGAACAAGAAGTAAAATATTTAGGACATTGGCTGAGTAAGGGAAGGAAGAAGTTAGATCCTGATAGGGTATCTGGGATTCTATCCTTAAGACCCCCACAGACTAAAACGGAAATTAGGCAAATACTGGGATTAGTAGGATATTGTAGACCATGGCTTGAAAATTATAGTGATAAAGTAAAATTCTTATATGAAAAATTAACTAATAACCAACTTAAGTGGTTTATTGAAGATGATCAGAGATTTGAGGAAGTAAAAAGGGCATTAATACAAGCACCTGTATTGAGCCTCCCAGATCTAGAAAAACCTTTCTATCTCTTTGTGAATATATCAAGCCAGACAGCATATGGAGTTCTTACTCAAGACTGGGCAGGAATCCAAAAAACCCATGGGGCATTGTTCTAAGTTACTTGATCCAGTAAGCAGAGCATGGCCTGCTTGTCTCCAAGCTTTGGTTGCTACAGCATTATTAATAGAGGAAGTTAGGAAGATTACCTTTAGTGCTCCTTTAACAGTGTATACCCCACACAATGTCAGAAATGTTTTACAACAAGAAGCGGAAAAATGGTTAACGGACAGCCGGACCCTAAAGTATGAAGCAATACTAATAGACTCCCCTGACTTAGAACTGAGGGTGACTTCTGCTCAGAGTCCAGCACAATTTTTGTTTGGAGAACCACCAGAGGAATTACAACATAACTGTTTAGAGGTAATTGAGACCCAGACTAAGGTGAGACCAGATCTAAGAGATGCTGAGTTGTAAAATGGAGAAGCGCTGTTTATAGATGGCTCCTCCCGAGTGGTAGAAGGGAAGAGAAAATCGGGATATGCAATAATTAACAAGGACTTAGAAATTGTGGAATCAGGACCTCTTAGTCCATCATGGTCAGCTCAGGCTTGTGAGCTGTATGCCCTATGTAGGGCCCTGGAATTATTAAAAGGAAGAAGCGGGACTGTATTTACAGATTCTAAATACGCATATGGGGTGGTCCACACTTTTGGAAAAATTTGGGAAGAAAGAGGTTGGATTAATACTCACGGGAGGAATTTAATACATCAAGAATTAATAGTAAAAATTTTAAAGGCGTTAAGAGAACCAAAGGAGATAGCAGTGGTACATGTGAGGGGACACCAAAAGGGACTTTTGGTGATTACCGAACTAGAGGAAATAACTTAGCAGCTAAAGAGGCCCAGGAAGCAGCCTTGAGGACTAAAGTTGCCAAAATTAATGTCATACAAACAAAGGAGGACACCAGCAAAGAAGGACGAGAGGAAAGAGAGAAGGAGTTTACCCCAGAAGGACAAACAAAATTGAAGAAAATAGGAGCTAAATTAGAACAAGGAAAATGGGCACTGCCCGATGGGCGAGAAATGCTGCCAAAAGCCTACACCAGGCGATTATTAGAACGTTTGCATGCACAAACACATTGGGGTACAAAAGCGTTAAGTGATCATTTTCTTAAACAATTTGGTTGTATTGGAATTTTTGAAATAGCAAAGCAAATTACACAAGGTTGCTTAATTTGTCAAAAGGTAAATAAGACAGTGTTTCGACAAGCAGCCACGGGAGGGAGAAAAACAGCTTACAGACCTTTTGAGAAAGTACAAGTCGATTTCACTGAATTGCCTAAGGTAGGGAGGATAAAATATTTATTGGTAATAGTAGATCATTTAACACCGTGGGTAGAAGCGTACCCTGTAGCACGAGCTACGGCACAGATGGTGGTAAAAATTTTATTAGAACATTTGATACCTAGATATGGGATAATCCAGTACATTGATTCTGACCAGGGCACACACATTACTTCTAAAATAATAAAACTATTATGTCAATCATTAGGTATTCAGTGGGAATACCACACTCTGTGGCACCCACAAAGCTCGGGGAAGGTAGAAAGAATGAATCAAACAATAAAACAACAATTGGCTAAATTAATGATTGAGACACAAATGCCCTGGACGAAACGTTTACCATTGGCACTTAACGAAAACATACAGTGAGACTGGAATATCGCCATATGAAATGTTCTATGGCATGCCTTATTTTCAAGGAATGCCTCTGGGGAACAATGTAATTGAGGATCATAGTATCCAACAAGATATAATTACCATTGGAAAAAGATTAAAAGAATGAAGAGAGATTGGGATGGTGGCCCAAACACCACCTTTAGGATTTGCAATTCATCAGTTAGAACCAGGAGATAAAATTCTGATAAAAACATGGAAAGAAGGAAACCTATCTCCCCTCTGGGAAGGACCTTTCCTTGTTTTATTCACTACAGAAACAGCTGTGAGAACTGCTGAAAAAGGATGGACACATGTGTCACGAGTGAAAGGTCCAGGGAAGGAGTGGAAGGTCACATCTGACTAAATTGCTGTGGGAATTTTATTGCGGCTACTCCTGTAATAGAAACAGGAGTGAAACATGAAATTCCCACAGTTGCTAACAATCTACTTGTAAATCTTGCTGAAAACATTGCTAAGTCATTGAATATAACTAATTGTTACGTTTGTGGTGGAACAAATCGAGGTGAACGATGGCCATGGGAAGCTATGGAGAGCCATGTAAGTAATCCCCAAGTTTGGAAAACAATGGGAAAGGGTAATAGGAAACAACAATGGGTACTCCAAACGAGTATCATCGGAAGGAGTTGTTGGCAAAAGAAGAACAGGAAAAAGGAGCTGGAACTAGAATTTGTCCTTGGTGTAGAAGGTGGTGTTTATTTGTAAGAACTGCAGGCTAACTGGCAGTTTTCTGTAGCCATAAAGCCTTGCAAATAAAGAGGATCGCCAGGCTCGGGCAAGTGCTCAGGTCTGGACAAACCACTGATCTAGCAAAGCTCTGGCCTTCACAAGCAGTGCTCAATTAATTTGGGTACTAAGAAAGCACCCCCTTAAAGGAAGGAAGAGGGCAAGACCGGAGGGGAACTGGTGTTGCGGCTTAAAAAGGGTCTGCCAAGGGCTGCAACCCCTTTGGGCTGTGACCGCCGACCACTATGGCCCTGACCGGACCTCTTCTAGTTCTACTTGGGGTGAGTTCCTTGACTCTGACTACGGCAAATAACTGTAGTCAATATTGGAACAAGTCCAGCTGGGGTTTACCCCAGAAAAATGGGAAAACTGAGGACCTTTTCTAATTGTACAGCCCGTACGTGTAATCAACAATAAAACCTAGTTTTTTCCTGTTACCCATAAATTAGGGAGAGCGACTAGGAGTCCAGGTGTATAACGAATGGCCTCCTGAGAGATAAACTTGGAATGGAATCAATCTAGGAGGATTTTGGGGAGATTTTATGGGTGGTGATTGGCTTACTAAAATCGGGATAGTTGTATTGGGGATATGTGGGGAATTGTTACTAGATTAATCTACTCGGTTATACAAGGAATGCAGATATCTGCAGTACTCAATTGGAAACGAAAACACGAATCAATACTATAAAGAAAAAGATGGGGGATTGTGAAATATGTTCATCTGATTCGTGTGATGAAGTGTAACCTTCTGGACTTTTATGGATTTCTCCTGCACCATAAAAAGGGGTATTTTACAGGAGAAAGTTAAACTACTTGGCTGGTATATCAGCTCAAACCAGTTTGACCACTGACCGCATAGTATTGTGTAAAGAAAGTGCATGCATACGGTTTGGGGTCATCCTGGGGGCACGCCGAGGAAAATTCAAGAAGACTCTAGCAGGAGAAGAGGGCACGCGCTGAAGAAGACACGCCTGTTCATTAATATGTATTAGCAGACAGGCCTATTCATGAATATGTATTAGCGAACAGGATCACGCTGAGGAAGATTCGAGAAGATCCTAGAAGGAGAAGAGGGCATGCGCCAAAGAAGACACGCCTGTTCATGAATATGTATTAACGGACAGGATATAAACCAGGAACAGGAGCTGTACCGCGTGCGTCTTGGTGGAGCGGAGACTCCCGGCGCACCCAGCGCTGTTTGCTTGCCTCTATTCGCTTAATAAATTGTACATTTGAATTGGAATCCTGTTTGGGACTAAATCATTTATAACACAGATAATTAATCAGACTGAAATTAGCGGTATCATTAGAGGAACATGGAAAGCTTTTAGGGCAAAGCACTCTATAACTACAAATCCCTTGGTGAGATATAATAAAGGTTATCATAGCTTTGTACGGGCGCTTTTCCCATCACGAGGAGTAGTACAGCTATGTGAAATATGTTCATCTGATTCGTGTGATGAAGTGTAACCTTCTGTCCTACGTATCCTTGTATGACCGCAAGCCTAAGTCTAGCAGAGTGGTTAATGTATATAATGTAATACATTGTAAACTTCAATTGGAATCCTGTTTGGGACTCAGACGTTTATCTCAGCTAGAAAAAGCAATAGTTAGCTTGTCGGCAGAAATGGAAATTATCGCCAATTATCGTATACATACGGAGGGGTTAACAGATGGAATTTTGGCCTGTGAGAAAACTGCAGTTAGAATATCAGAAAATGGATGGCTGGGTAAGAAACAGATACTATGCTGGGTGAGAGAAAACAGCCCAAGAGATAAGAAAGTTGATCAAGGTTAGGGGAGGATGGGGAAGACATGCAGTAACGGAGGAATATAAAGCACAATTCACAATTTTGTTTGCCTTGTAACATTCTGCTATTGGCTTGAGCATGGTTGATATGTGACTGCTGGATTATGGTAATATGCCGCGTGAACAAAGCCTACGAACCAACAGACAGGGTGGCTGGGGCACGTGCAGCACGTCTGGCCAGCGGGCGCGTATGCCATAGGCTCTCTGTGTTGAAAGGTGGCAACCAAGGCGTGTTCTGACACTCGCTGGCCACGTGTGTCGAAACTCGTTCCTCTGCAAATGTATAAATACCGGGATTTCCCAAAGGGCAGTGGGCCGGTGTACGGCAAGGCCACCGTTGCCTCCGTGGGGACGCCCATGTAAAGCTGGCACCTACCGACTGCTGGGCTG
This sequence comes from Phaethon aethereus, assembly GCF_964289735.1. Taxonomy (NCBI): domain Eukaryota; kingdom Metazoa; phylum Chordata; class Aves; order Phaethontiformes; family Phaethontidae; genus Phaethon; species Phaethon aethereus. The sequence continues at coordinate 108,668 of NW_028114189.1, read as the reverse complement.
AGTTCGTGGTGCAGGACGATAGAAGAATGTACAGATGGTCCATCTTCCTCACAGTCCTCGGGTTGCGAATGAACCATCAGGTTTTGTTTATAGATAAACAAAAAGGGGGTGATATTGGGATCACCCTGCATGGCTCGACCTTAAGGAGAAGGAGCTGTGGCATTGAGAAGCTGGTAAACAGCCGGACACCTGCAGGGCTCAACCTTGAAGAGAAGGAGCTGTGGTAAACAACTAAGAAGAAGCAAAGGAGCGCGTGGACATACAGAGGCGACCAATCCTGCCTCTGTGAGAGTCGCGTGGACTTAAAGCAATAGCCAACCGGGTAGCACTTTTAGGTGCGTGAACGGGCTGTATTTGTATAAAAAGCACGCTACGCTAACAATAAAGGTCTTTGGCCTGAAGCCCTGCCACAGTCCGTGCCCTATTACTCCACACTCCTGAGCAATTTTTTCTCCAGGCTTAACGGTCCCAGACCTCTCAGCCTTCCGTCCTATGGAAGATGCTGCGGTCCCTTAAATCAGCTTTGTGGCCCTTTGATAGCCTTGCTTTAGCAGGTCAACAACTTTCTTGCACTGGGGAGCCCAGCACTGGACACAGCACTCCAGATGTGGCCCACCGGTGCTCAGTGGAGGAGAAGGTTAACTTCCCTCCATCTGCCGGCAATGCTTTTCCTAATGCAGCCCAGGAGGCTGCTGGCCTTTGCTGCGAGGCTGCCTGGCTGGCTCATGCTCAGCTGCTTGCCCTCCAGGACCCTAAGGTACTTCTCTGCAGAGCTGCTATCTAGCCAGTCAGCCCCCAGCATGATGTCCACAGTGTGGCTGGATGACAGGCTGTCCTCCCCCGGGGACTTTCTCAGCAGCAGCTTGTCCTTCTTGGAGATCGGCTTCACCTCTGTCACAGGCCCCACTCATTGCTGCAAGTGTCACCTGGGACAACAAACCCCTCTCCTGCCAGGGCTGCACAGCCCAAGGCCGTTTTCTGTCTGGTCTTGGGGACTGCAGCTTTTGCTCTCGTTGTGAGAACCTCCTTCATCATTATGTTGCCTCCTGCCATCCACTCCAGCACACATCGGCTGTGAAGCCTTTCCACACAAAGAGGGCCAATCTTTTGGTATCAGGTGTCCATGTGACAAATCTGCCCTTGGCCCTGGTGCCACATCTGAGGTGCTACAGGCCTAATGTGCACCAAAGCCCACAGCCTGGAGCACAGACAGCAGGAGGACAACATGCCATCGCAAAGCTGTGACGTTAGGGGAGCAAGAGTCAAGATGGAAAAGGACAGCTCCCACAGCTTTTGTGACTGACGGAGATACAACATCTTTAGGCGAGACTAACAGGGAAGGCGAGAAGTGGAGGATGCCCTGCTTGCTACCAGAGCAGGTCAGATGTGTGGATGTTCTCTATGGGACATGCAACAGGTTAGGCGGGATCTTGCGTGTGGGTCAGCTTCTAACTGTGCCACCCAGTCTGAGGCTCACCTGGACCTTGTACTCCCAAAAGAGGAAAAGTTGGTCAGGGATGGGAAGACCAGTTTCAGCCTTGGTTGTAGTCAGCATGAAACTGTGGTCTCCCAGATCTGCACAGAAGCGGGGAAGGAGAGTAGCCGAGCACAGACCCTGCACATGCGGGAATGAGAACTTGGCCTACTGAGGGCACTGGCAGGTGGGATCCCATGGGGGCAGTGTCAGGGCCCTGAGAGCATCCACAGGCCTTCAGGACCCTAATCAGCCTCACCTGGGGCCTCCATCCACACCTCTGTCCATGGGCCCAGGAGACCATTGAAGACCAGGCCTGAGTTTCAGCCCCAGCTTGATCGATGCTCTAGGTGTACTGGTCTCCAGACATAGCCTTGCCTGTCCATCGACCTTGTTCACTTGTACGTGAAGAGTCACTTCCCAGCTTGATTCTTTATGGGGTGTACAATGGATGACACTGTGGCCCTCCAAGTGCCAGAGCCCAGGTGAGTCACAGAGGCCTAGGGCCTTTCTCCTTCCTTTCTTCCCATCACTTGATCAGCTTTTGGGAGGAGAGGAAGGAAAAGCAGATGAGGTTTCTGGGTGCCAATGACTGAAAGGATGGAGCAGAGCCATCACATGTGAAATGATCTAAAGCCTAGGCTAGTTCAAAACTGTTATCTTCTGTTCCTATATCTGAGGCCTTCTATCTTCAGGAAGAACCTGGAAGCTCCGAGATCCCTCCATCTTGCCCTCTTTTAGCAATTCAGTTGACCGTACCCAAGTCAGAGGCTTTCCTTCAGTTCTGTTTACAGTGTAAAGCACCCCATGGTCTGGAGATATGGCAGGATAGTTGCATAAGGATCCCACTCCTTTGGACAAGAAGATGGATGTTCCCGGGAGGATGGATGTTCTCAGGGGGCATGACGTACCAATAGCTGTGTTCAGGGAGCTGGTCAAAGGCCTTGTCTCCATTTCTGTAACGGCGGCACAGATGCCTGGTTCATGTGTAAACTCTTTCTCCGGATTCTGGCATTTAGCGAGCAAGCTGGTCTGACCTCAGAGCTGGCCCTGCTTGGAGCCAGTGCAACTCTAGAGACCTCCTGACCCTCCTTCCACCCTGAATTGTCCTGTGATGTAGAGACCCTCTCCTCCAGCTTAGTCTCTTCTCATATGACATGTGGCAAGGCACAGGCCTGTTGGGAAAGAGACTGCTGCGAGGGGGTCTCTAGTCCAGCCTCCAGGCTGGCCGTGACTTTGCGGCGCTGAAACTTGAAGAGCTCCAAAGGTGGAGATCATGGCAACGCTCCTCCTAGTCCATTTTATTTTTCCTGAGGTTCAGCCTAAAGCTCCCAAGAGGCAGCTTGTGGCTGTTCCTTCTGTCGTATCAATGGTGACTGCAGAAAACAGGTTGGCTCCGTTATCCCTCCAGGCAGGTGCAGGCTCTTGCTAGGTAAACCCGTGCCTCCACTTCAGCAGGCTACAGACACCCAGCTCCCTCAGACTCTCCCCACAGCTCATCTTTTAGGCCCTTCACTTCAAGTTGGCAGACCTCCTCCAGACACTCCACTCTCCTTTCGAAATGTGAGAACCACTGACTCATATGGCATTGTCACAGTTCCCAGATACTTCACCTCAGGACACTCCTTAGTCAGTCAGGTCCCTGTCCATGCTGCTGCATGGAGTTGTTTCTGAGCTTTTCCTTCAAAACCTTGAGGTTTCTGCTGGCCAAATCCCAGGTGTGCCAAGGTCCCTCTGGACTGAACCTCCAACAGTCCAGCTTTTAAAGTATGCGTGCCAACGGCCATCCTGAGTCGTGGTGCCTCTAACAAGATCAGAACTTAAGTAGCTGCAGGACACTACAGAGAAGAAAAGAGTACTAGCGTTAAGTTGAGTTGCAATGCGAGGTAGAAAGCACCACAGTAACCACCTCAGAGACACCAAAGGAAGGTTCAAAGTGAGCAAATGCAGGGCCACTGGATAAACAGTGAAAAGTCCTTGGCTTTTTGCATGGGTGGGGATAAGGATGGTTAAAGAGCAGGACTTGAGAGGTGGGAAAAGAATGAAAAGGGAATGAATGGTGAAGCAAAGGAAATAACCAGGGCTGTTTGGGGATACCTGTGAAGCAGTCCTGCATCTGAGCAACACTGCCTGGAGGAGGAGAAGACAACTTCAGCTGATCTGACTATGCCAGCATCTGACTTACTTCCATGGTCACGGGGAACCTGACAGCTTTCCCTACTGTCATCAAGGGCACACCTAGAGAGGAAGGAACCACAGCATCATTTAGTTTTCCACTCTCCTGAATGGGACCTCAGTAGGTCTCCAGTCCAACCTCATGCTCACAGCAGAATCGGCTACGGAGTCAGACCACTTTGCTCAAGGCTTTGCCACATGGGGGCTGGAAAATGTCCAAGGACAAAGACAGGAAAACATCTCTGGGAAACCTGCTTCAATGTTTGGATGCCCTTATGGAGAAAAAGATTGTCCCTATCTCCAGCCTCAACATTCCTTATTTCAACATTTGACTATCGTCTATTATCGTCCTGCCAAGCACCACGGTGACAAGACTGGCTCCATCTTCCTGAAAACCTCCCTGCAGGGACTGGCTGGCTGCTATGAGGTTCCCCAGACCTTCCCTTTCCCAGGCCGAAGGCAGCCCTTTCCCTCAGTTTCTGCTCCCCAGGCAAGTGCTGCAGCCCCTGCGCATCTTGGCAGCCTCCCACTGAAGTCACTCCCAGTTGTCAACGTCTTCCTTGATGTGGTGGATTGACTCTGGCCAATAGCCCGGCAGCCACGCAGCCGCTCACTCTTTCCCCCCCTTCCCCACTGGGACAGGAGAGAGAACAGGAAGAAATAAAGCACGGAAAGTTGTGGGTCAAGATAAAGACAGCTTAGCAGGTGAAAGAAAGAGATTTTTTAAAAATCAACAAGCAATAATAATAACAAGCAACGCAAAGGCAACCACTCACCACTTCCCACAAGCAAAAATGATGCCCAGCCAGTCTCCACACAGAAGACTTTTGAATGAAAAAACATTAATGGAGAAGCCGCTGCCTGAGCATTCACACACCAATCAAGGAGTTGCACACACACCACCCGAGACTTTAACTGCTGGGTCTGGAGTCCCTTTGCAGCAGGAGACTCCAGTGAGCCGACGTGTGCGCCTTTCGACTCTACACACACACACACACACACACACACACAGAGTCTCTCTTGGGTGCTTTCTCTTCCCTCAGGCTCAACCCTAGGTTTCCTGAAGCAGAATCTCTGACATGACGTATACCAGTTGAATTTATTAAGCGGTACAGTGGTGAAGAACAGCTTGAGCTGAGTGCCTCTGGAGACGGACCCCGAACCAGAGACTCTCTGGACAATTATACCCTTACAGTCTAAGCTCCCCTCCCCTTGTGAGACGGTTTAGTCCAGTTGGAGTATTTGGGTCTGGGGTCTCCTTTTTCCTCATTGGATCCTTTCACTGTCTCCAAGCAGGCCGTTCTTTTTCGTTTCTCGATGAGGCAACCTCTGCTGATGGATGTGGCTATCTTATCTTTCTAATTTACACCAGTTTCAGGGCCTTCCCTCACGCGACTAAGTAAGAGTTCAGTAGAACTTCATCAGTAGCTAGGTGAAAGTTCACCGCTCATGAAGGTCTAAGGCCTTTTACTAATGCTATGCAATGGATTGCATGTGAACTAGGAAGTGATTCCTGTAACAAAAAAATTCTAGTTCCTTCTTCCTCTGTCCCAGCTTTTATTGCTCAGCACAACGTCGTACGTTAGAGAATATCCCTTTGGTCAGTTGGGGTCAGCTGTTCTTGCCCATCTGCAGCCCACTCACTGGGAGGGAGCAGAGGCGGCCTTGACACTGTGCAAACACTGCTCAGCAATAGCCAGAACACTGGTGTGTTATCAACACTGTTTAAGGCACAAATGCAAAACATAGCACCACACAGGCTGCTATGAAGGAAGGTAACCCCATCCCAGCCAGATCAGTACACCTGAACTGGGGCCCTAAAACTGGATATAATTGGTTACAGGTGGTCTAACAAGCAATGAGCATGGGGAGACAACCACTTCCCTCACTCTTTTGGCGAGGCTCCTCTTTATACACTTCAGGACACTGCTGGCTGCCTTTGCTGCCAGGCCACACTGGATCAAGTGGTTAATGTCTTTTGTAGTTAATAATTCTAATCTTTCATATATTTTCACCTGTGCTGATACAATGACCATTTCTGAAGTAATGTTTTCAGCAGACTGTCTAGACAAAGGCCCTTTCCATTGTTCTCCTTCCCTTACTCTTTGTTCATTCAGATACTTCCCACCCACACTGCTGCTTTGAGCTTCAGGGACTAAAAGCCTGCCTGTCTTTCAGTAGTATAACGGTATCTTTAGCCAACTCTTTTAATTGTATCTACCTTTATCTATCTATCTATCTAAAACATTTCTCGTAAGATCATCCCTTGTAGAAAGGCGACCTCATTAGAGGCAGCTTGTACTTAGTATATGGTTGAGGAGTGTTTTATTGCTTAAGACACTTGATCGTGCTTTACTTTGCTTTGCTTGCAAATGGGAAACATCCTTCTGTGCCTGTGTGCAGCCAGTCCTCTAAGGAAAGTGGGTGGGAGATGGTGCAATGGAGCTCTAACATTCAGCTCCCAGAGTTCAGAGAAGTCTGATGAAGGGAAAGTGATGTAAATCCCAGGTGGCCAACGACAGGTGGGGAGTCTGGGGAGGTGAGGAGCAAGGTTGTCCACCCAGTGTCAGATCTCAAGGGACTGCTTTTCCTACCTGTCCAGACCTCCTCAGGAGACGCTCCTGACACTCAGGATCCATATCAGTTGGATAATGCTTCTATCACTTCTTTAAACTGAAATTAACAAAATACCGCCTTTAAAATTAAAAATAACTTTATTAGGTGCACTTTGAAATCTTCCTTCTTAACCACGCTATGAAACAACTCAGATTAGCTATACGAGTCTTGCAGACGTGGAGAACGTTACAGGAAGAGGCATGACTTGTTAGGGCTTTCTGTGTTTTAAGGAGCCCCATGGTGTATTTGGGGCTCAGTCCGTGAACCTCAGATACTGGGAGAAGACTGAACAAACCTCTCAAGAAGTCAAAGCCAGAAGCAAACCCCAAAATACCTTGAAGCATTAATGGGACTTAATGAGACCCATTACTGCCAAAGGCTCCTCATTGACTCATTAGAGCAGATACTTGGAGACGGTGACTGCAGGTAGGCAAGGGCACTGCACAGGTGGCTGTAATGCTGAGAAAACCCTTGGTTCGTTTTATGAAGCAGGCAAGGCCAAACCCTGAGCCCAGGTCCTGGGAAGGCAGTTTCTGAGAAGAGAAGAATAAAGTTTTGTCTCACTGGCCCTGGTGGTAGAGACAGCTGCTATAGTCAAGACGACAAAGACCTCAGTCCTTTTGGACCTCTCGGTCTTGCTAGAACCCTTGGCCATCTCTATGCAGGCTGCCCTACACTGTCCCATGCCTCACCTCTTTCCCTTCAGCTTGCTGACAGCCATCTTGCTTTCCCACCTAGCTCTCACCCTGGCATTTCTATGCCTTCACTGATGGCTCTCCACCCTCACCAGCTGCTCCTTGAAACACAAAGCCATGGGATAATCCAGACTCCCTCTGGGTGATCTCTTGCAGCACAAGACTACCCTCTCAGTGAGGATTATTTTTTCTCACATCCAGACAGAACCTTCCCAGCTGTAATTTGTGGAGGTTTCTTGCTCTTCCCGCTACTAAGAAAAGCTCCATTGTCCCTGAAACTGTGAGGAATGAGCGATTCGTGTAAAGAAAATCTAGTGAATATAAGCTTGAAGCAAATGTCATTTATATTGAAATAAAGGAATATATGTAGGGCATGACCATAAGCAGGGGAGTGGTAGTCTTTATGTAACTTCCTGATAAGTATAGTTTGGGTAACTCCCTTGATATGTGAAGCTTATGTAGCCTCCTGATATGTAAGTTAGTTCCTGATATACTAGTGCAAACCAGTGTTGTAAATAACCGCAGAAATGTCAAGAAAATGTATAGCCAAATAAAGTAGCATAATATAAGTAGAATAACGGAGCGCCTGCACAAACAGAGAGGTCATGTAGAGTGCACTGACGAAGAGGAGCATCTTCCTCCCAACGACCACCGGACGACCACCTAGAAAAAGATGAAGCATGCGCAGACCGGGGAAGTGGTGACGTACTTAAAGAAAGAGTCATCTTCCAAGAAAAAGGCGGAGAAAGGCAAGAAACGAAGCCTAGAGAAGTATAAAGGAAGGAATTGTAAGAAGTGAAGGTGTGCGTCTTGGTGGAGCGGAGACTCCCGGCGCACCCAGCGCTGTTTGCTTGCCTCTATTTGTTTAATAAATTGCAAACTTAAATTGGAATCCTGTTTGGGACTAAATCATTTATCACAACTGGGGACTCGTCCGGGATGGTCTTGGTTCCTGAATACTGACTTGATCTAGGAGCGGCGCCCCACCATTTGGTGGCTCCTGATCGGGTCGGGTCGGGACTAACACCATCCTGAACCCAAATAGGGGCAAGCAAAGAATTTGATTTTTTATGAGCTCCCTTGCCGGCTGCAGCAGTTTATTTTGCCCGTAATTCTGCGCGCGAAGATCCGAACGAAGACGACGGGGTTGTAAGTATTTAAGGTGTATACCGTTCGGTTGGGTGGGATTCGGTTGCCTGTGTGTGTAAGAGTGTGACTGAGACGGAACCTCGTTCCGAAGCGATTGTGGAGGTCTTCTAACCGCGGTTCCAATCTCCCGCGAGGGACTTGGCCGGTGAAGGACCGAAGCGATTTTTATAGGATCCATAGGTGAGTGAGAAGTTTGAAACCCCCTGCAAGACACTCTGCTTGGTAACCAAGGGCTGTAGGAATTGCCACAGTAAAAATTCCTAGATGGGTCAGACGAAATCGAGAACCCAGGACCAGAAGAAAGGGAGCGAATTACTAAAAATACCTCCGGAGATTCCATTAGGAATAATGTTAAAACATTGGAATAATAAGGGCCCTGGAAAAGGGAAGACAAAAGAGAAATTAGTTAAATATTGTATGGTAAAATGGCCAAAGAACCCCTTGAGACCCCACGGTTTTTTTGGCCTTTATTTGGGTCATTTGAGGATTGGGTTTGTCAGGCGCTAAACCTGTATGTAAATTCTAAGGAACCGTTTTGCCAAGAGGAGAGCGAGTATGCTAGTTTATGGATAAAGGCCTGTGTGGGCATTTTTCATCTTAAAACAGGAGTAGGGAAAAATAAGACCGTAGGGGAGCAACACATGGAAAAGGAAAAGAAGGATTGGGACCCCCTAGATCACTTACCTCCCCCGTATAATCCAGCTACCCGTCAAATACCGTCACCAAATCTGACGACTTCCCCTACGGCCCCAGGGTCGAATTCAACTCTAAGGGGAGGATCCCAAACTGAGCACCCAGAGCGTCTTTGTATCCTTTACGGGAAGTACCTCTGGGTGGAGATAGAGGATTGGCAAGAGAGAGGGTTGGAAGAATTACTAAGAGAAGCTCAAAAGGTTTATGTCAGGAGGGACGAAGAAAAACAAGAAGCAGAGGCAAGAATTTTTGTAGCAGCAGTGAGGGAAAGTCAGAGGAGTAAGACTCAGCTGGGAGAGAAAAAAAGATAAGAGACCAGAACAGCCACCCCAGGGACAATCTCATCAAGACAGACCCACAACTCCCATCTGTTACTATTGTAACAAAAAGGGACGTGTTCAGAAAACCTGCCGTAAACGGGAATGGGATGAGAAAATGTTCAAAGAGGATTAGGGGTGTTAGGGGCTGTATCTTCTGGGGACCTCAACATCAACAGAGCCCTTGATAAAACTATTAGTAGGTCCCCAAAAAGAAGAATTTTTATTTTTAGTAGATACTGGAGCTGAAAGGTCAACGATTCAGAAACTCCCAAAAGGGGTAGGAAAAGGAAAAGCCCAGATGTCAGTAACAGGTGCAAAAGGAGAACCCTTCAAAGTCCCCATCTTAGAAGAAGTAGAGATTGAGACAGAGACAAAAATTTGTTTAAATGATTTACTTTTATTACCAGAAGCAGAATATAACCTATTAGGGAGGGACTTGATTTTAAAACTAAACCTAACTATTCAGAACCAAGGAGATCGGTTATATATTAACTTATGTACCTTAACCCAACTTGATGAGGAAAAAATTGACCCCCAAGTATGGTATAAGGAAGGAGATGTTGGGAGATTAGATATGGAACCCATCAAGGTACAAATAACAGACCCTCATAAGCCAATTAGAATTAAACAATATCCTATATCTATAGAAGGCCGGAGAGGTCTAAAACCTATTGTGGATAAATTACTAAAAAATGGGACTTTGGAACCATGTATGTCACCCCACAATACCCCGATACTCCCTGTAAAGAAATCAGATGGTACATATAGGATGGTACAGGATTTGAGAGCCGTGAATCGGCGAACAATCACCAAATTCCCTGTCGTGGCAAATCCTTATACTTTATTGAGTCACCTGTCTCCTAAACATATTTGGTATAGTGTAATAGATTTGAAAGATGCCTTTTGGGCCTGTCTTTTGGATAAGGGGTTCAGAGATTATTTTACCTTTGAATGGGAAGACCCCGAAACAGGACGAAAAACAACAATTAAGGTGGACTGTGCTACCACAAGGGTTTACGGAGTCACCAAATTTGTTTGGACAGACCTTAAAGAAAATCTTACAAGGTTTTACAGTACACGAGGAGGGAAAAATTATTACAATATGTGAATGATTTACTGGTAGCAGGAGAAACTGAAGAGGAGACCCGAAAAGCCACCATTAGATTGTTAAATTTTTTAGAGAAAAAGGGATTAAAAGTGTCCTGCTCGAAATTACAATTTATAGAGCAAGAAGTAAAATATTTGGGACATTGGTTAAGCAAAGGAAAAAAAAAGAAATCAGATCCTGACCGGGTTTCTGGTATTTTAATCCTAAGACCTCCACAGACTAAAAAGGGAATGGAAAAAAAAAACAACAAACAAACAAAAAAAACCAAAAAACCCACACACACTGGTGGGATATTTATCCAAATTGTTAGATTCGGTGAGCAGGGGGTGGCCAGCATGTCTCCAAGCCCTAGTTGCTATGGCATTATTGATAGAGGAAGCTAGGAAAATTACCTTTAGTGTACCTCTAAAGGTATATACGCCACATAATGTTAGGAATGTCCTCCAACAGAGGACAGAGAAATGGTTGACAGATAGTAGACTTTTGAAATATGAAACCATCTTGATAGATTCACCTAATTTGGAATTAGGAGTCACCTCTGCCCAGAGCCCCGCTCAGTTCCGGTTTGGGGAACCCTCAGAAGCAGTAGTGCTATAACACAATTGTTTAGAAGTTATAGAATCCCAGACAAAAGTAAGGCTCAATCTTAGAGATATTGAATTAGAGGGAGGAGAAAAATTGTTTGTAGATGGATCCTCCCAAGTAATAGAAAGGAAGAGAAAATCAGGATATGCAAAAATTGACAAGGACTTAGAACTTGTGGAATCAGGACCTCTGAGTCCATCATGGTCAGCTCAGGCTTGTGAGCTTTATGCCTTATGTAGGGCCCTGGAATTATTAAAAGAAAGAAGAGGGACCATATTCACAGATTCCAAATATGCATATGGAGTAGTCCATACTTTTGGAAAAATTTGGGAGGAAAGAGGCTTGATTAACACTCAAGGAAAGAACTTAATACATCAGGAGTTGATAGTAAAATTTTAAAAGTGTTAAGAGAACCAAAGGAAATAGCCGTGGTGCATGTGAGGGGACACCAAAAGGGATTAGATTATCGAATTAGAGGAAATAATTTAGCAGATAAGGAGGCTCAGGAAGCAGCCTTGAGGATTGAAACTGTTAAAATTAATCATACACAAACAAGGGAGGACACTAGTGGAAGAGGATAAGAGGAAAAGGAGAAAAAGTTTACGCTGGAGGAACAAGCAAAATTAGAGAAAATAGGAGCTAGAGTGGAACAAGGGAAATGGACATTACCTGATGAGCGAGAGATGTTGCCAAAAGCTTACGCTAGGCAGGTATTAGAACGCTTACACGCGCAAACACATTGGGGTACAAAAGTGTTAAGTGATCATTTCCTTAAACAGTTTGGCTGTATTGGAATTTTTTGAAATAGCAAGGCAAATTACACAAGGGTGTTTAACTTGTCAAAGGGCAAATAAGGCCGTGTTTCAACAAGTGGCCATGGGAGGAAGAAAACTAGCTTATAGACCGTTTGAAAGGATTCAAGTCGACTTTACCAAATTACCAAGAATAGGAAGATTGAAATATTTGTTAGTTATAGTAGACCATTTAACACGATGGGTCGAAGCCTATCCTGTAGCAAGAGCGACAGCTCAGACGGTGATAAAATTTTACTAGAACACCTAATCCCCAGGTATGGGATAATACAATATATTGATTCTGATCAAGGCACTCGCTTTACTTCTAAAATTATAAAATCCTTGTGCCAATCATTAGGTATTAAATGGGAATATCATACCCCATGGCATCCTCAAAGTTTGGGAGTAATAGAAAGAATAAACCAAACAATAAAGCAAGAGCTAGCGAAGCTAATGGTTGAAACACAGATGCCATGGACTAAATGTTTACCGCTAGCCCTTCTTAACATAAGGATCAAACCGCACAGTGAGACTGGATTATCGCCATATTAGGTTTTATACGGCATGCCCTATCTCCGAGGGAAACAATGTAGTGGAAGATTATAATATTCGGAAATATGTTATCATTTTAGGAGAAAGGTTGAAAGAACTAAGAGATATAGGAATAATGGCACAAACCCTACCTTTGGGGTTTGCAATCCATCAATTCAAACCAGGGGATAAGGTACTGATCAAAACTTGGAAGAAAGAAACTTTAGTTCCTTCATGGGAAGGACCCTTTGTTGTATTGTTAACTACAGATACTGCCATCCGGACTGCGGAAAAGGGGTGGACACACGCGACTCGAGTAAAAGGACCCATGAAAGACTGGAAAGTTATTTTACAACCTGGAACCACAAAAATAACATTAAAAAGGGAATGAACGTATGAGAAATGATCACGAATTAAAGACTATAGCATTAAGCAATTATCGGGCAGGACTAAGTTTATGTCCACTCTGTAAACCATGTTGTATGATTATTGAGGGTTAGGTGTAACCTGTGTAACAAATATATCATTTCCCACAGAGGCTAACAGGGACGTTTTCAAATTCAAAGCTGAAGTTTCCTCTGCATTCAGTGTGGACAGACTACTCCTATAGGAGATTTCTGGTGGGTAAGATTTATTACTGTCATCGAAATAAAGAAGTCCGCTTGAGAAGGGGGAGAGGGCAAGACCGGGTGGGGATTCTCAGTCGCGACCAAGTAAGGCCAGTCAAGGACGAGCACCCCTTGTAGCTGATGCCTCCGACCATGAGATCCCTTACCGGACCTCTCCTGATTTTACTCGGACTCACCAACCTGGTGACAGGTAATCAAAATTGCACCGAGTGCATAAGAACCGCCCAGCACGGACGAGTAAGTAATAAAACATTAATGTACCACACCTATTACGAGTGCAAAGGGAAACAGAACGGGAGTTGTATATACAATGGAACACAGTATAAGAAATGCTCGGTGGAAAATGATACTGTTTGTTACGATCCAAAGGAACTTCTTTATCAATAGTGGGTAGAAATGAAAACAAATTCGGAAGTAGGAAGATTAATTGGAATAAGTAAGGATATGGCCAATTTGAGCACATCAGTATCGGTAATTTTTGATGCATGCGATATTATAGAGGATGATTTGGATATTAATTGTGGGAGTGTAGAGTGGAGATGATACTATAGTAATCAACTAAAATATATTTGCCCAGGTGGAGGTGGACGTCAATGTCAGATAAATCCTGATTATGTACCTAGTCAAACGGTGAGATATCAGTCAGCACACCTGTGTGGAAGAAGGGGATGGTCTTGTGTATGTTAGGATACTGCAAGCTGGGGATATGACAGCCAATGTGGGGATTTACAAGCTTCAATCACAAGGGTACAAACAGACAATAATTGTACAACCTGTACCTGTAATTTAGTAAATGTAACCCTTACAAATTTAGAAATTTGGAAACAGAAAAAAATAACCAAAATTGGACTTAAGATATATGGACCTGGAGAAGACCCAGGTGTAGTTATTAATATTGAAATGAAAGAAAAGAGAATCGGTGCAGCATAGACTGTTATTTAAGTCATTTTGTCATGAAATGGAAACAGGAACGAAATATGAAATTCCCACAGTGGCTAAAAATCTATTTGTAAATCTTGCTGAGAACATTGCTAAGTCACTAAATGTAACTAATTGTTATGTATGTGGTGGAACTAATCAGGAGAGAATTGGCCCTGGGAGGCCCAAGAGAGCAACATACCAGACCCTAATGTTTAGAACATATCAACTCAGGTCAGGAAACAACAATGGATATTACAAACCAGCATAATAAGAAGAAGCTGTTGGCAAAATGACGCTGGGAGTAAACCAGTCGGATATTTAGTATGTGAAGGGGGATATAACTGGAATAGTACTTACCAAAAGTAGGATAAATGGGGCACTGCCCAAGAAATAAGTAAAAATCATGCGAATTGGACCAACGGAACCACTATTGATAAAGGGTGGTCAAGTCCAGAAGGGCAATATTGGATCTGTGGAAAATTTGCATATACCCGATTACCAAAAAATTGGACCGGAGCGTGCGTGTTAGGAACTATACGGCCAAGCTTTCTCTTATTACCTATAAACCGAGGAGAACGCCTAGGGGTACTGGTATATACAGACGCATTAGAAACTCACAACCGAAGGGGAAAAAGAGAGCTACAAATAGGAAAATGGAAAGATAATGAGTGGCCACCTGAAAGAATAATAGCATATTATGACCCAGCGACATGGGCAGAAGATGGGTCCTGGGGATATAGGACCCCCATTTATATGTTGAATAGAATAATCAGGTTGCAAGCTGTAGTAGAAATAATTGTAAATAAAACGGGTAATGCTCTAGGATTGGTGGCTAAACAAAATACTAAAATGCGTACAGCCCTATATCAAAATAGACTCGCACTAGACTATTTACTAGCACAGGAAGGAGGAGTCTGTGGAAAATTTAATCTCACAAATTGTTGTTTAGAGATAAATGATGAAGGAAAAGCCATCAATGAATTAGTAAGAGAAATGAAAAAAGTAGCCCATGTGCCAGTCCAAACGTGGAATGGAATAAATGTCCAAGGACTATGGACAACGTGGGAAAATTTATTCTCAGGAAACTGGGTAACAAAAATCATTATCGTTTTGTTAGGATTGTTTGGAGGTATGTTAATAATACCATGTCTAATTCCTTGTCTTTCACAAGCTGTAGCTTCTGCGATTAATGGAATGAAATTTACAGCCACTCCAATAGAACCAACACAGAGTGAGAGAAAACATGTTTTAATGTTGGTAAAACATATAGAGGAACCCGAGTTAATACCCATCAAACAAACTTTAAATAAATTTTACACGAATCACAGTGGTGAAAAAGAAAACGGGGGATTGTGAGGAATGAGCGATTCGTGTAAAGAAAATCTAGTGAATATAAGCTTGAAGCAAATGTCATTTATATTGAAATAAAGGAATATATGTAGGGCATGACCATAAACAGGGGAGTGGTAGTCTTTATGTAACTTCCTGATAAGTATAGTTTGGGTAACTCCCTTGATATGTGAAGCTTATGTAGCCTCCTGATATGTAAGTTAGTTCCTGATATACTAGTGCAAACCAGTGTTGTAAATAACCGCAGAAATGTCAAGAAAATGTATAGCCAAATAAGGTAGCATAATATAAGTGGAATAACGGAGCGCCTGCACAAACAGAGAGGTCATGTAGGGTGCACTGACGAAGAGGAGCATCTTCCTCCCAACGACCACCGGACGACCACCTAGAAAAAGATGAAGCATGCGCAGACCGGGGAAGTGGTGACGTACTTAAAGAAAGAGTCATCTTCCAAGAAAAAGGCGGAGAAAGGCAAGAAACGAAGCCTAGAGAAGTATAAAGGAAGGAACTGTAAGAAGTGAAGGTGTGCATCTTGGTGGAGCGGAGACTCCCGGCGCACCCAGCGCTGTTTGCTTGCCTCTATTTGTTTAATAAATTGAAAACTTAAATTGGAATCCTGTTTGGGACTAAATCATTTATCACAAAACCATTCTTCAAGCAGCTGCAGGCTGCAGCTACTGCAGTGCCCTGACCCTCCACTTCCCCAGGCTAAACAAGCCGTTGTTAAAAATAAATATATTAAGGTCTGCGCCCGCGATCCTGCAGACACCGCCCCCCCCCGCGACACACGCGCGCTCAGACTCACTCAGCCACCCCCCCACCGCGCGCGCGCGCTCCCCCTCCCTGCGCTGCAGCTCCGGACCCGCAGGCCGGTGGGTGCGGCCCCCCCCGGCCGCAGACTCTCCGGCGCCCCGGAGCAGCGGGGGGCAAGGGGGGCTGCAGCCGCGCGTGCCCCGCTGCCCGGCAACCGGCCCCCCCGGCGGCGGGGGAGGGAGCCTGGCGCAGAGGCTGGCTGGGGGAGGGGGGATGGCGGCGCTTTTCGGAGGTTTCTGTTTGGGTCGGTTGGGTTGGGGTTTTTTTTTCTCTTTTCGTTTTTCACCTCCCCCGCCGTTCGCGTTCGTTGGTTTTCACCGCGCGGCGGCGGCGGCCCGCGCGCAGCGGGGCTGTTGTGCCAAACGCGGGTTCCGTCACCCGGTGCGCAGAGCGCCGGGAAACACACGGAGTCGAGACGGCGGCTTTTCTTCCGCCCCTGCGCCGAGCTGGGTGCCGGTGGTAGGCCCACAAAGCTGGCGCGCCTCGGTTAACGCAGGGAAAATATTTCTACGCTCCGAGCAACAAGTCACCGTTATTTTTTTGAGAGCTGGCGCAGGCGCCCTTGCGCCTGTTGGTTCCCGCAAGCCTCGTCTCCACGGCGACAGCGTCCTCCTTTTTTACTGCGCGTGCCCCGTGAGGAAGGGGCTTCTGTGGGTAGGGGTCTTCCCCTACCGGAGGGCAGGCTTGTGCTATGCCGAGTCGATGTTAATTAGATGTTACTTAGGATAGTTCACTCAAAGGTCGGCAGTTGCGTTCCCTTTGCGGTTGCCTTGTTCCTTCCCTCAGGCTTGCGCCTCGTTGACTCCTGACAGAGCCTAAACAATACCCCCGCTTTGTGCCTCGCATACCTTCAGCAGGGTGACTGACCGACGGACTGGCCGACCGACGGACTGAGGACGAAAGGCGGGAGGGGGGCACGGGTGCGGCAGGGACGCCGCGGGGTCCTAAAGTCTCCCGCCTTCCTTCCTTCCCCGGGCCGGCAAAACTGCTGGCGGAAGGGGGAGGGGGGGTGTCTCCGTGTGTGCGTGTGGCCGCGGGCGAGGGGTTCGTGCCGGGGCCGGTTTGGGAGCGTGTGTGGCGGGTGTGCACGCAGTAAGAAACGAAAAAGTCTGGTAACGCTGTGGACAACGCCGCCTTCTCTGCTACAGCCTGCGCTGTGGCCCGCCTCGGTGTCCGCCTGCGGGCGATGTGCTCGGCTCGGCTCCCGGTTGAAGCCGTCCCTGGGAAAGCAGCAGCCCCGTGCCTCGGCCTGGGCAGAGACCTGCGTCCCCGAGGCCGGGCTCCGGCTGCCGGAGAGGTGGGCCGCGCCTCTCGCTAGCGGCCGTCGGCGTGTCCGTCGCCAGCGGGATGCGTTCCAGTGGTGAGCAGCGCCCAGAGGACAGGCCCAGCAGCCTCAGGCAAAGCGGGGTCGCTGCTTTGCTGATGGTGGTGTCCGAAAAGGCGGTTTCGTTTCCCGGCGTGCGATAGGCCAGTCTCACACACCGAGACGAGATACCGGTTTATTCCAGACCTGCGCAGAGCTGGGTGCTGGGTGGTAGGCCCACAAAGCTGGCACCCCGCGGTTAACACCCGGAAAATATTTGTAGGTTTCTAGCAACACTTACCAGTATTCTTAAACATACCTCAGCTGCCACCACGTTTACACATAAGCAGATTAACTTCTGGCGGCCTTGTAGCAATGGGGCTCGCTGCGGTGGGGTGGGGAGGGCGGGCGGCTGGGGCTGGGCACCGCCGCCTCTGCCTGGTCCCCGGTCCCCGGTCCCCGGTGGTGAGAGAGAAGAGTAAGAAAAGGTAAGGGGGAGGGAGGCTAGATAAATAAATAGCTAAAAAAATGACAATCAAAAAGAAACGGGGGGTGTGCAGGGTGCGTGTGGGTGTCTTGACACAGAACTCTCCGGGGTGAGGGCAGGCGGGCGGTTTGGGAGGAGGGAGTGGGGAGAGCAGGTTTAGGACAAATGCTGATCTGGCACTCTCTGCTAATTCTTGATGGATTAACATACACCGACCTATGGTTAATGAATGTAATAAATAATTCATTAACCGGTAATTAATATACGAAGTAATGATTAGCGATAGAGCAATACAGATTAATATTTACTGGAATTAACATCCAGTGGATTAAGATCACGTTAATAAGGAACTACTTTACTGATAACAAGTTCTAGGTGAGGAACAGAGCCGTCGTGTAGCACGTGTAATTAATGATAATTAATAATGATGAATTGATAGTAGATAATTACAACAGTAAATCAGAGTGATGATAAAGAAAAAAAGATACATGATAAGTAACTGGAGGACAGTAGTGTTAATGCAGTACCACAAAATACTAATAAATAAAATAATCGATCTTAATAGGTAACGACTGTTATTAATAAGTAATTATTAATGATTGATTTAGACTAATTTGATTAATAAAAACTTAATCAGTTCATTAATTTTTTATTCATTTATTTGTTGTAGACCGATAGATACTATATAACTCAAATAGCATCGATCAATAGGAATGAAGAGTTAATAAGAATTTCAGTTATTAATAATGGTCAGCTTACTCACGTTTGATGGAGGTCTTTGTGGCCTTGCCGTAGAACATCAGGCTGCAAGGCTTTCGCCTCATCCCCGACATCACTCAACAATAGTCAGTTATGAGACTGTCTGACTGCAACCCATTAGGGTTGCTTTTGAAGAGGAGCGTGTTGCTCCAGTCAAACCCTGCTACTCCCTACAGACCCACAGTGGTTTCCCACATTATCCACCCTGTGACCTTAGTCACAACTCACTAAGAGGAACATTGTGTAATTTGTATTTAGGTGGGTCGAGGCATTCATCTCTCCTTCCTGTGTTTTCATCCTCTCTTGTTGGTTGGTAATTTATTGTTGGGATCACACTGCACGGCTCGACCTTAAGGAGGAGGAGCTGCAGCATTGAGAAGCTGGTAAACAGCTAGATATCTGCACGGCTCGGCCTTGAGAAGAGGGAGCTGTGGCATTGGGAAGCTGGTAAACAGCTGGACATCTGCAGGGCTCGGCCTTGAGGAGAAGGAGCTGTGGTAAACAGCTAAGAAGCAGCACTGTATAAGAAAAACAGGATGGAACCCGGACCACGTAGCAGTAACCGCAAGTAGGAGGAGTATGATAATGCAATCTTTAGGGCTAAGCCAATGACTGTAAGACAAGTATGCATAAGGTAGAACTTAGTGTATAAATATGTGTAAGGTTTTGCAATAAAGTTGAAGCTTGCCTTATCACTCATATTGAGTCGACTGCTTGCCTTCCCTCGCTCGTCGCAATTTATAATAGGGGATGGTATTAAAGGGATGTATTCAGGATCATAGATGTGGATCCTCTTAACACGCATGGTTACAGCTCTAGTTATCATAGATTTCACACGTGACAATCAAATACGGACAATAACAATCATTATGATAAACATTAATACATACTGGGTTAGACTATGATCCCATCCACTAACTTTTAATCTGAGCCAACTGAAAATATTTTAAATCCACCTCGTTCATTGCCAGTTGCTTGGTTTCATCTTCTCATTGAGCTCATGGGTTTGGTCCACAGTTTTTTGCATTTCATCTCTAGCTTGATGCAGAGTAGCGGACACATTTGGAATTGACAGCAGGTTTTGCCAGGATAGGTGTTATTCAGCCATCCACAAACGCTGTTCTCCTTTAGTAGTACCATATTCAATGCTAATTGATTTTCTAAAGTCATCTGTGAGGCTGCTCGTGGGTACAAGCTGGGTGTTGCTTAGCCTTGCTGGCTGGCTGCATACAATTAGCTAGAGTCTCTCCTTGCCATGGTAGATTTTCTAGATATAATCAATTTTCAATTATCACAGCCGAAGAAGTCCAAAACAATCCCATTGCTAAGCTTACTCTCATCCCTGCTGTATAATAGCTTGGCCGTGACACGGAGGGCAATACATTTCTCTTTGTTCTGTACCCTCTTGGTTTCATTAATGACTACAGTGAATGACTCCTGAGTATGATTAAAAGCTATTATGGGAGATAAACTTGTGGAATTCCTAAAGTGCATTCTAACCCATCCCAATAGGGTTGACTGTAATCTGATATCTCTTCATTAGAACATACCCATACGGTCTCAAGCAGTGCAGGATACATTAGAGTGGTACTTGTGCTCTTTACTACTGGCTCATGAGTCTTGCATCTGTTTTTTATAATGTTGGGAAGGAATCCTACATTTACTAGCCATGTGTTTAGAGGATTCTATCTGACATGCTGTCTGTAAGCTAGGGATTGGAGCACTGTAATTGTGGCACAGGCATATACTTCTTAAGGCGTGATGGAGGTCTGAGGCAAACGGTATCCATAGATAATCATCCATATTGTAACAATTTATCTTGTTTATACAATTCCATAGCCTGTCTGGTTCCAATGACATGGTATAATGGGGTCTCTTCACCCATTGTTTAAAACGTCTTTTATGATCAGGGGTGGTCCATATGCAAGAAACATTACTAGATTGTGGGCCACATGCAGATCCATACTTAGAGGTGTGAAATATGTTCATCTGATTCGTGTGATGAAGTGTAATCTTCTGGACTTTTATGGATTTCTCCTGCACCATAAAAAGGGGTATTTTACAGGAGAAGGTTAAACTACTTGGCTCGTATATCAGCTCAAACCAGTTTGACCACTGACCGCATAGTATTGTGTAAAGAAAGTGCATGCATAAGGTTTGGGGTCATCCTGGGGGCACGCCGAGGAAGATTCGAGAAGACTCTAGCAGGAGAAGAGGGCATGTGCTGAAGAAGACATGCCTGTTCATTAATATGTATTAACGGACAGGATATAAACCAGGAACAGGAGCTGTACCGCGTGCGTCTTGGTGGAGCGGAGACTCCCGGCGCACCCAGCGCTGTTTGCTTGCCTCTATTTGCTTAATAAATTGTAAATTTGAATTGGAATCCTGTTTGGGACGAAATCATTTATAACAATTGGGGGCTCGTCCGGGATGGTCTTGGTTCCTGAATTCTGACTTGATCTAGGAGGGGCGCCCCACCTTTTGGTGGCTCCTGATCGGGTCGGGTCGGGACTAACGCCATCCTGAACCTGAATAGGGGCAAGCAAAGAATTTGATTTTTTATGAGCTCCCTTGCCGGCTGCAGCAGTTTATTTTGCCCGTAATTCTGCGCGCGAAGATCCGAACGAAGACGACGGGGTTGTAAGTATTTAAGGTGTATACCGTTCGGTTGGGTAGGATTCGGTTGCCTGTGTGTGTAAGAGTGTGACTGAGACGGAACCTCGTTCCGAAGCGATTGTGGAGGCCTTCTAACCGCGGTTCCAATCTCCCGCGAGGGACTTGGCCGGTGAAGGACCGAAGCGATTCTTATAGGATTCGTGGGTGGGTGATAGGTCCTAAACCCCCTGCAAGACACTCTTACTGGTAGCCAAGGGCTGTAGGAATTGCCACAGTAAAAATTCCTAGATGGGTCAGACGAAATCGAGACCCCAGGACCAGAAGAAAGGGAGCGAATTACTAGAAATACCTCCGGAGAGTCCATTAGGAATAATGATTGAAAATTGGAATGATAGGGGCCCCAGAAAAGGAAAAAGTAAATTAAAATTAGTTCAATATTGTATGGTAGAATGGCCAAAAGAACCTTTGAGACCACATGTCTTTTGGCCCGCTTTTGGATCTTTTGAAGACTGGGTCTGCCAGGCCTTAAATATATATGTTAATTCAAAGGAACCTTTTAGTCAGGAGGAAAGTGATTATGCAGGATTATGGGACAGAACTTTACGTTCTTTTCCAGCCTCAATACTTACATTAAAAACAGATGAAAAGTTTGAGGAAGAAGAAGAGGGGAAAAGTGAAAAGGAAAAAGATGATAAATGGGAGCCACTGGATAACCTACCGCCTCCATGTTCTAATAATCCATCTCCGGCGGCGGCTCCCCCTCCGGTGGCCGTAGTACCTCTCTCTGTACCACCGTTGCCCCTATCTCCACCACCAACAGCACCGGAATTAGATCGACCTCCGGCTGCATGTACGAGAAGTAGGACTGCTGTATCTCAGGGAGCTTCTCTATATCCCTTACGAGAAGTACCCCTCGGAGGCAATCAGGGAGGCATCGGGTTTGTGGCAGTCCCGTTAAATACCACAGACGTGAGAAATTTCAAGAAAGAAATGGGGACCCTATTAGATGATCCCCTCGGAGTAGCTGAAAAATTGGACCAATTCCTAGGCCCCAATACTTATACCTGGGAAGAAATACAGTCCATTTTAGGGATCCTATTCACTGTTGAGGAAAGGGGAATGATTAGACAAGCTGGAATGAGAATTTGGGAAAGACAGAGTCAGGCAGGACCCCCGGGAGATCAGAAATGGCCAAATGTGGATCCCCACTGGGATCATCAACAACCCCCAGGAAGACAAAATATGAGGGATTTGAGAACGTTAATCATACAGGGAATAAGGGAAGCGGTTCCCCGAGGGCAAAACATTACTAAAGCATTTAATGAACAACAAGGGAAAGACGAATCTCCAACAGAATGGTTGGAGAGGTTGAGGAAAAACCTACCAATGTATTCTGGAATTGATCCGAATACAGTGGCTGGGACCGCACTCCTTAGAACACAATTTGTAGCTAAATCCTGGGGGGATATAAGAAGGAAATTAGAAAAATTGGAGGATTGGCAAGAAAGAGGATTAGAGGAGTTACTTAGAGAAGCCCAGAAAGTCTATGTTAGGAGGGACGAAGAAAAACAAAAAGCAAAAGCAAAAATTTTTGTAGCAGCAGTAAGGGAAAGTCAGAAAAATAAGACGACTCCTGGAGAGAAAAGGGAAAAAAGAATAGAGCAGACACCCCGGGGACAGCCTTATCGAGGAAGATTTACAATTCCCGTCTGTTACTCCTGTAACAAGAGGGGACATGTTCAGAAGAACTGCCGTCAGCGGGAACAAGATGAGAAGATGTTCAAAGAAGATTAGGGGTGTCGGGGGCTCTATCTTCTGGGGACTTCAACATCAACAGAGCCCTTGATAAAATTATTGATTGGTCCCCATAAAGAGGAAGTTTTATTTTTAGTGGATACAGGGGCCGAAAAGTCAACCATTCAAAAACTTCCAAAAGGAATAGAAAAAGGGAAGAGTTACGTGTCAGTAGCAGGAGCAAAAGGAGAGCCTTTTAAAGTAAATATATTGAAAGATGTAGAAGTAGAAACAGAAAAGAAAATTTGTCTTAATGATTTACTTTTGCTCCCTGAAGCGGAATACAATTTATTAGGAAGGGATTTGATTTTGAAGTTAAACTTGAGCATTCAGAGTCAAAGGGACAAATTGCAGATTAAATTATACACTTTAACACAAGAGGATGAAGAAGCTATTAACCTCTCAGTGTGGTATAAGGAAGGGGAAACTGGAAAGACAAAATGAACCCCATAAGCGTTCAAATAATAGATCCGCACCGCCCAATTAGAATCAAGCTATACCCTATACCTATGGAGGGTCGAAAAGGATTAAAACCTGTAGTTGACAGACTTTTGGAAAAAGGAACCCTAGAACCATGTATGTCACCTCGTAACACGCCCATTCTTCCCGTAAAAAAGCCGGACGGGTCATACAGGATGGTGCAGGACTTAAGAGCTGTAAATCAGCAAAAAATCACTAAATTCCCTGTGGTGGCAAATCCTTATACTTTATTGAGTCATATATCTCCCAAACATACTTGGTATAGTGTAATAGATTTGAAAGATGCTTTTTGGGCCTGTCCTCTGGATGAGGCATCCAGAGATTATTTTGCCTTTGAGTGGGAGGACCCCGAAACAGGACAAAAACAACAATTAAGATGGACTGTGTTACCACAAGGGTTTACGGAGTCACCAAATCTATTTGGACAAACTTTAGAAACAATTCTACAAGATTTCACAATACCTAAGGAGGTAAAATTATTGCAATATGTGGACGATTCATTAGTAGCAGGAGAAACTGAAGAGGGGATCCGAAAAACCACCATTAAATTGTTAAATTTTCGAGGGGAAAAGGGATTAAAGGTGTCCCGATCAAAGCTACAGTTTGTAGAACAAGAAGTAAAATATTTAGGACATTGGCTGAGTAAGGGAAGGAAGAAGTTAGATCCTGATAGGGTATCTGGGATTCTATCCTTAAGACCCCCACAGACTAAAA
This sequence comes from Phaethon aethereus, assembly GCF_964289735.1. Taxonomy (NCBI): domain Eukaryota; kingdom Metazoa; phylum Chordata; class Aves; order Phaethontiformes; family Phaethontidae; genus Phaethon; species Phaethon aethereus. The sequence continues at coordinate 84,659 of NW_028114189.1, read as the reverse complement.
CGGAAATTAGGCAAATACTGGGATTAGTAGGATATTGTAGACCATGGCTTGAAAATTATAGTGATAAAGTAAAATTCTTATATGAAAAATTAACTAATAACCAACTTAAATGGTTTATTAAAGATGATCAGAGATTTGAGGAAGTAAAAAGGGCATTAATACAAGCACCTGTATTGAGCCTCCCAGATCTAGAAAAACCTTTCTATCTCTTTGTGAATACATCAAGCCAGACAGCATATGGAGTTCTTACTCAAGACTGGGCAGGAATCCAAAAAACCCATGGGGCATTGTTCTAAGTTACTTGATCCAGTAAGCAGAGCATGGCCTGCTTGTCTCCAAGCTTTGGTTGCTACAGCATTATTAATAGAGGAAGTTAGGAAGATTACCTTTAGTGCTCCTTTAAAAGTGTATACCCCACACAATGTCAGAAATGTTTTACAACAAGAAGCGGAAAAATGGTTAACGGACAGCCGGACCCTAAAGTATGAAGCAATACTAATAGACTCCCCTGACTTAGAACTGAGGGTGACTTCTGCTCAGAGTCCAGCACAATTTTTGTTTGGAGAACCATCAGAGGAATTACAACATAACTGTTTAGAGGTAATTGAGACCCAGACTAAGGTGAGACCAGATCTAAGAGATGCTGAGTTGTAAAATGGAGAAGCGCTGTTTATAGATGGCTCCTCCCGAGTGGTAGAAGGGAAGAGAAAATCGGGATATGCAATAATTAATAAGGACTTGGAAATTGTGGAATCAGGACCTCTTAGTCCATCATGGTCAGCTCAGGCTTGTGAGCTGTATGCCCTATGTAGGGCCCTGGAATTATTAAAAGGAAGAAGCGGGACTGTATTTACAGATTCTAAATACGCATATGGGGTGGTCCACACTTTTGGAAAAATTTGGGAAGAAAGAGGTTGGATTAATACTCACGGGAGGAATTTAATACATCAAGAATTAATAGGAAAGATTTTGAAGGCGTTAAGAGAACCAAAGGAGATAGCAGTGGTACATGTGAGGGGACACCAAAAGGGACTTTTGGTGATTACCGAACTAGAGGAAATAACTTAGCAGCTAAAGAGGCCCAGGAAGCAGCCTTGAGGACTAAAGTTGCCAAAATTAATGTCATACAAACAAAGGAGGACACCAGCAAAGGACGAGAGGAAAGAGAGAAGGAGTTTACCCCAGAAGGACAAACAAAATTGAAGAAAATAGGAGCTAAATAGAACAAGGAAAATGGGCACTGCCCGATGGGCGAGAAATGCTGCCAAAAGCCTACACCAGGCGATTATTAGAACGTTTGCATGCGCAAACACATTGGGGTACAAAAGCGTTAAGTGATCATTTTCTTAAACAATTTGGTTGTATTGGAATTTTTGAAATAGCAAAGCAAATTACACAAGGTTGCTTAATTTGTCAAAAGGTAAATAAGACAGTGTTTCGACAAGCAGCCACGGGAGGGAGAAAAACAGCTTACAGACCTTTTGAGAAAGTACAAGTCCATTTCACTGAATTGCCTAAGGTAGGGAGGATAAAATATTTATTGGTAATAGTAGATCATTTAACACAGTGGGTAGAAGCGTACCCTGTAGCACGAGCTACGGCACAGATGGTGGTAAAAATTTTATTAGAACATTTGATACCTAGATATGGGATAATCCAGTACATTGATTCTGACCAGGGCACACACTTTACTTCTAAAATAATAAAACTATTATGTCAATCATTAGGTATTCAGTGGGAATACCACACTCTGTGGCACCCACAAAGCTCGGGGAAGGTAGAAAGAATGAATCAAACAATAAAACAACAATTGGCTAAATTAATGATTGAGACACAAATGCCCTGGACGAAACGTTTACCATTGGCACTTAACGAAAACATACAGTGAGACTGGAATATCGCCATATGAAATGTTCTATGGCATGCCTTATTTTCAAGGAATGCCTCTGGGGAACAATGTAATTGAGGATCATAGTATCCAACAAGATATAATTACCATTGGAAAAAGATTAAAAGAATGAAGAGAGATTGGGATGGTGGCCCAAACACCACCTTTAGGATTTGCAATTCATCAGTTAGAACCAGGAGATAAAATTCTGATAAAAACATGGAAAGAAGGAAACCTATCTCCCCTCTGGGAAGGACCTTTCCTTGTTTTATTCACTACAGAAACAGCTGTGAGAACTGCTGAAAAAGGATGGACACATGTGTCGCGAGTGAAAGGTCCAGGGAAGGAGTGGAAGGTCACATCTGACTAAATTGCTGTGGGAATTTTATTGCGGCTACTCCTGTAATAGAAACAGGAGTGAAACATGAAATTCCCACAGTTGCTAAAAATCTACTTGTAAATCTTGCTGAAAACATTGCTAAGTCATTGAATATAACTAATTGTTACGTTTGTGGTGGAACAAATCGAGGTGAACGATGGCCATGGGAAGCTATGGAGAGCAATATAAGTAATCCCCAAGTTTGGAAAACAATGGGAAAGGGTAATAGGAAACAACAATGGGTACTCCAAACGAGTATCATCGGAAGGAGTTGTTGGCAAAAGAAGAACAGGAAAAAGGAGCTGGAACTAGAATTTGTCCTTGGTGTAGAAGGTGGTGTTTATTTGTAAGAACTGCAGGCTAACTGGCAGTTTTCTGTAGCCATAAAGCCTTGCAAATAAAGAGGATCGCCAGGCTCGGGCAAGTGCTCAGGTCTGGACAAACCACTGATCTAGCAAAGCTCTGGCCTTCACAAGCAGTGCTCAATTAATTTGGGTACTAAGAAAGCACCCCCTTAAAGGAAGGAAGAGGGCAAGACCGGAGGGGAACTGGTGTTGCGGCTTAAAAAGGGTCTGCCAAGGGCTGCAACCCCTTTGGGCTGTGACCGCCGACCACTATGGCCCTGACCGGACCTCTTCTAGTTCTACTTGGGGTGAGTTCCTTGACTCTGACTACGGCAAATAACTGTAGTCAATATTGGAACAAGTCCAGCTGGGGTTTACCCCAGAAAAATGGGAAAACTGAGGACCTTTTCTAATTGTACAGCCCGTACGTGTAATCAACAATAAAACCTAGTTTTTTCCTGTTACCCATAAATTAGGGAGAGCGACTAGGAGTCCAGGTGTATAACGAATGGCCTCCTGAGAGATAAACTTGGAATGGAATCAATCTAGGAGGATTTTGGGGAGATTTTATGGGTGGTGATTGGCTTACTAAAATCGGGATAGTTGTATTGGGGATATGTGGGGAATTGTTACTAGATTAATCTACTCGGTTATACAAGGAATGCAGATATCTGCAGTACTCAATTGGAAACGAAAACACGAATCAATACTATAAAGAAAAAGATGGGGGATTGTGAAATATGTTCATCTGATTCGTGTGATGAAGTGTAACCTTCTGGACTTTTATGGATTTCTCCTGCACCATAAAAAGGGGTATTTTACAGGAGAAAGTTAAACTACTTGGCTGGTATATCAGCTCAAACCAGTTTGACCACTGACCGCATAGTATTGTGTAAAGAAAGTGCATGCATACGGTTTGGGGTCATCCTGGGGGCACGCCGAGGAAAATTCGAGAAGACTCTAGCAGGAGAAGAGGGCATGCGCTGAAGAAGACACGCCTGTTCATTAATATGTATTAGCAGACACGCCTATTCATGAATATGTATTAGCGAACAGGATCACGCTGAGGAAGATTCGAGAAGATCCTAGAAGGAGAAGAGGGCATGCGCCAAAGAAGACACGCCTGTTCATGAATATGTATTAACGGACAGGATATAAACCAGGAACAGGAGCTGTACCGCGTGCGTCTTGGTGGAGCGGAGACTCCCGGCGCACCCAGCGCTGTTTGCTTGCCTCTATTCGCTTAATAAATTGTACATTTGAATTGGAATCCTGTTTGGGACTAAATCATTTATAACACAGATAATTAATCAGACTGAAATTAGCGGTATCATTAGAGGAACATGGAAAGCTTTTAGGGCAAAGCACTCTATAACTACAAATCCCTTGGTGAGATATAATAAAGGTTATCATAGCTTTGTACGGGCGCTTTTCCCATCACGAGGAGTAGTACAGCTATGTGAAATATGTTCATCTGATTCGTGTGATGAAGTGTAACCTTCTGTCCTACGTATCCTTGTATGACCGCAAGCCTAAGTCTAGCAGAGTGGTTAATGTATATAATGTAATACATTGTAAACTTCAATTGGAATCCTGTTTGGGACTCAGACGTTTATCTCAGCTAGAAAAAGCAATAGTTAGCTTGTCGGCAGAAATGGAAATTATCGCCAATTATCGTATACATACGGAGGGGTTAACAGATGGAATTTTGGCCTGTGAGAAAACTGCAGTTAGAATATCAGAAAATGGATGGCTGGGTAAGAAACAGATACTATGCTGGGTGAGAGAAAACAGCCCAAGAGATAAGAAAGTTGATCAAGGTTAGGGGAGGATGGGGAAGACATGCAGTAACGGAGGAATATAAAGCACAATTCACAATTTTGTTTGCCTTGTAACATTCTGCTATTGGCTTGAGCATGGTTGATATGTGACTGCTGGATTATGGTAATATGCCGCGTGAACAAAGCCTACGAACCAACAGACAGGGTGGCTGGGGCACGTGCAGCACATCTGGCCAGCGGGCGCGTATGCCATAGGCTCTCTGTGTTGAAAGGTGGCAACCAAGGCGTGTTCTGACACTCGCTGGCCACGTGTGTCGAAACTCGTTCCTCTGCAAATGTATAAATACCGGGATTTCCCAAAGGGCAGTGGGCCGGTGTACGGCAAGGCCACCGTTGCCTCCGTGGGGACGCCCACGTAAAGCTGGCACCTACCGACTGCTGGGCTGAGTTCGTGGTGCAGGATGATAGAAGAGTGTACAGATGGTTCATCTTCCTCACAGTCCTCGGGTTGCGAATGAACCATCAGGTTTTGTTTATAGATAAACAAAAAGGGGGTGATATTGGGATCACCCTGCATGGCTCGACCTTAAGGAGAAGGAGCTGTGGCATTGAGAAGCTGGTAAACAGCCGGACACCTGCAGGGCTCAACCTTGAAGAGAAGGAGCTGTGGTAAACAACTAAGAAGAAGCAAAGGAGCGCGTGGACATACAGAGGCGACCAATCCTGCCTCTGTGAGAGTCGCGTGGACTTAAAGCAATAGCCAACCGGGTAGCACTTTTAGGTGCGTGAACGGGCTGTATTTGTGTAAAAAGCACGCTACGCTAACAATAAAGGTCTTTGGCCTGAAGCCCTGCCACAGTCCGTGCCCTATTACTCCACACTCCTGAGCAATTTTTTCTCCAGGCTTAACGGTCCCAGACCTCTCAGCCTTCCGTCCTATGGAAGATGCTGCGGTCCCTTAAATCAGCTTTGTGGCCCTTTGATAGCCTTGCTTTAGCAGGTCAACAACTTTCTTGCACTGGGGAGCCCAGCACTGGACACAGCACTCCAGATGTGGCCCACCGGTGCTCAGTGGAGGAGAAGGTTAACTTCCCTCCATCTGCCGGCAATGCTTTTCCTAATGCAGCCCAGAAGGCTGCTGGCCTTTGCTGCGAGGCTGCATGGCTGGCTCATGCTCAGCTGCTTGCCCTCCAGGACCCTAAGGTACTTCTCTGCAGAGCTGCTATCTAGCCAGTCAGCCCCCAGCGTGATGTCCACAGTGTGGCTGGATGACAGGCTGTCCTCCCCCGGGGACTTTCTCAGCAGCAGCTTGTCCTTCTTGGAGATCGGCTTCACCTCTGTCACAGGCCCCACGCATTGCTGCAAGAGTCACCTGGGACAGCAAACCCCTCTCCTGCCAGGGCTGCACAGCCCAAGGCCGTTTTCTGTCTGGTCTTGGGGACTGCAGCTTTTGCTCTCGTTGTGAGAACCTCCTTCATCATTATGTTGCCTCCTGCCATCCACTCCAGCACACATCGGCTGTGAAGCCTTTCCACACAAAGAGGGCCAATCTTTTGGTATCAGGTGTCCATGTGACAAATCTGCCCTTGGCCCTGGTGCCACATCTGAGGTGCTACAGGCCTAATGTGCACCAAAGCCCACAGCCTGGAGCACAGACAGCAGGAGGACAACATGCCATCGCAAAGCTGTGACGTTAGGGGAGCAAGAGTCAAGATGGAAAAGGACAGCTCCCACAGCTTTTGTGACTGACGGAGATACAACATCTTTAGGCGAGACTAACAGGGAAGGCGAGAAGTGGAGGATGCCCTGCTTGCTACCAGAGCAGGTCAGATGTGTGGATGTTCTCTATGGGACATGCAACAGGTTAGGCGGGATCTTGTGTGTGGGTCAGCTTCTAACTGTGCCACCCAGTCTGAGGCTCACCTGGACCTTGTACTCCCAAAAGAGGAAAAGTTGGTCAGCGATGGGAAGACCAGTTTCAGCCTTGGTTGTAGTCAGCATGAAACTGTGGTCTCCCAGATCTGCACAGAAGCGGGGAAGGAGAGTAGCCGAGCACAGACCCTGCACATGCGGGAATGAGAACTTGGCCTACTGAGGGCACTGGCAGGTGGGATCCCATGGGGGCAGTGTCAGGGCCCTGAGAGCATCCACAGGCCTTCAGGACCCTAATCAGCCTCACCTGGGGCCTCCATCCACACCTCTGTCCATGGGCCCAGGTGACCATTGAAGACCAGGCCTGAGTTTCAGCCCCAGCTTGATCGATGCTCTAGGTGTACTGGTCTCCAGACATAGCCTTGCCTGTGCATCGACCTTGTTCACTTGTACGTGAAGAGTCACTTCCCAGCTTGATTCTTTATGGGGTGTACAATGGATGACACTGTGGCCCTCCAAGTGCCAGAGCCCAGGTGAGTCACAGAGGCCTAGGGCCTTTCTCCTTCCTTTCTTCCCATCACTTGATCAGCTTTTGGGAGGAGAGGAAGGAAAAGCAGATGAGGTTTCTGGGTGCCAATGACTGAAAGGATGGAGCAGAGCCATCACATGTGAAATGATCTAAAGCCTAGGCTAGTTCAAAACTGTTATCTTCTGTTCCTATATCTGAGGCCTTCTATCTTCAGGAAGAACCTGGAAGCTCCGAGATCCCTCCATCTTGCCCTCTTTTAGCAATTCAGTTGACAGTACCCAAGTCAGAGGCTTTCCTTCAGTTCTGTTTACAGTGTAAAGCACCCCATGGTCTGGAGATATGGCAGGATAGTTGCATAAGGATCCCACTCCTTTGGACAAGAAGATGGATGTTCCCGGGAGGATGGATGTTCTCAGGGGGCATGACGTACCAATAGCTGTGTTCAGGGAGCTGGTCAAAGGCCTTGTCTCCATTTCTGTAACGGCGGCACAGATGCCTGGTTCATGTGTAAACTCTTTCTCCGGATTCTGGCATTTAGCGAGCAAGCTGGTCTGACCTCAGAGCTGGCCCTGCTTGGAGCCAGTGCAACTCTAGAGACCTCCTGACCCTCCTTCCACCCTGAATTGTCCTGTGATGTAGAGACCCTCTCCTCCAGCTTAGTCTCTTCTCATATGACATGTGGCAAGGCACAGGCCTGTTGGGAAAGAGACTGCTGCGAGGGGGTCTCTAGTCCAGCCTCCAGGCTGGCCGTGACTTTGCGGCGCTGAAACTTGAAGAGCTCCAAAGGTGGAGATCATGGCAACGCTCCTCCTAGTCCATTTTATTTTTCCTGAGGTTCAGCCTAAAGCTCCCAAGAGGCAGCTTGTGGCTGTTCCTTCTGTCGTATCAATGGTGACTGCAGAAAACAGGTTGGCTCCGTTATCCCTCCAGGCAGGTGCAGGCTCTTGCTAGGTAAACCCGTGCCTCCACTTCAGCAGGCTACAGACACCCAGCTCCCTCAGACTCTCCCCACAGCTCATCCTTTAGGCCCTTCACTTCAAGTTGGCAGACCTCCTCCAGACACTCCACTCTCCTTTCGAAATGTGAGAACCACTGACTCATATGGCATTGTCACAGTTCCCTTAGTCAGTCAGGTCCCTGTCCATGCTGCTGCATGGAGTTGTTTCTGAGCTTTTCCTTCAAAACCTTGAGGTTTCTGCTGGCCAAATCCCAGGTGTGCCAAGGTCCCTCTGGACTGAACCTCCAACAGTCCAGCTTTTAAAGTATGCGTGCCAACGGCCATCCTGAGTCGTGGTGCCTCTAACAAGATCAGAACTTAAGTAGCTGCAGGACACTACAGAGAAGAAAAGAGTACTGGCGTTAAGTTGAGTTGCAATGCGAGGTAGAAAGCACCACAGTAACCACCTCAGAGACACCAAAGGAGGGTTCAAAGTGAGCAAATGCAGGGCCACTGGATAAACAGTGAAAAGTCCTTGGCTTTTTGCATGGGTGGGGATAAGGATGGTTAAAGAGCAGGACTTGAGAGGTGGGAAAAGAATGAAAAGGGAATGAATGGTGAAGCAAAGGAAATAACCAGGGCTGTTTGGGGATACCTGTGAAGCAGTCCTGCATCTGAGCAACACTGCCTGGAGGAGGAGAAGACAACTTCAGCTGATCTGACTATGCCAGCATCTGACTTACTTCCATGGTCACGGGGAACCTGACAGCTTTCCCTACTGTCATCAAGGGCACACCTAGAGAGGAAGGAACCACAGCATCATTTAGTTTTCCACTCTCCTGAATGGGACCTCAGTAGGTCTCCAGTCCAACCTCATGCTCACAGCAGAATCGGCTACGGAGTCAGACCACTTTGCTCAAGGCTTTGCCACATGGGGGCTGGAAAATGTCCAAGGACAAAGACAGGAAAACATCTCTGGGAAACCTGCTTCAATGTTTGGATGCCCTTATGGAGAAAAAGATTGTCCCTATCTCCAGCCTCAACATTCCTTATTTCAACATTTGACTATCGTCTATTATCGTCCTGCCAAGCACCACGGTGACAAGACTGGCTCCATCTTCCTGAAAACCTCCCTGCAGGGACTGGCTGGCTGCTATGAGGTTCCCCAGACCTTCCCTTTCCCAGGCCGAAGGCAGCCCTTTCCCTCAGTTTCTGCTCCCCAGGCAAGTGCTGCAGCCCCTGCGCATCTTGGCAGCCTCCCACTGAAGTCACTCCCAGTTGTCAACGTCTTCCTTGATGTGGTGGATTGACTCTGGCCAATAGCCCGGCAGCCACGCAGCCGCTCACTCTTTCCCCCCCTTCCCCACTGGGACAGGAGAGAGAACAGGAAGAAATAAAGCACGGAAAGTTGTGGGTCAAGATAAAGACAGCTTAGCAGGTGAAAGAAAGAGATTTTTTAAAAATCAACAAGCAATAATAATAACAAGCAACGCAAAGGCAACCACTCACCACCTCCCACAAGCAAAAATGATGCCCAGCCAGTCTCCACACAGAAGACTCTTTGAATGAAAAAACGTTAATGGAGAAGCCGCTGCCTGAGCATTCACACACCAATCAAGGAGTTGCACACACACCACCCGAGACTTTAACTGCTGGGTCTGGAGTCCCTTTGCAGCAGGAGACTCCAGTGAGCCGACGTGTGCGCCTTTTGACTCTACACACACACACACACACACACACACACACACACACACAGAGTCTCTCTTGGGTGCTTTCTCTTCCCTCAGGCTCAACCCTAGGTTTCCTGAAGCAGAATCTCTGACATGACGTATACCAGTTGAATTTATTAAGCAGTACAGTGGTGAAGAACAGCTTGAGCTGAGTGCCTCTGGAGACGGACCCTGAACCAGAGACTCTCTGGACAATTATACCCTTACAGTCTAAGCTCCCCTCCCCTTGTGAGACGGTTTAGTCCAGTTGGAGTATTTGGGTCTGGGGTCTCCTTTTTCCTCATTGGATCCTTTCACTGTCTCCAAGCGGGCCGTTCTTTTTCGTTTCTCGATGAGGCAACCTCTGCTGATGGATGTGGCTATCTTATCTTTCTAATTTACACCAGTTTCAGGGCCTTCCCTCATGCGACTAAGTAAGAGTTCAGTAGAACTTCATCAGTAGCTAGGTGAAAGTTCACCGCTCATGAAGGTCTAAGGCCTTTTACTAATGCTATGCAATGGATTGCATGTGAACTAGGAAGTGATTCCTGTAACAAAAAAATTCTAGTTCCTTCTTCCTCTGTCCCAGCTTTTATTGCTCAGCACAACGTCGTACGTTAGAGAATATCCCTTTGGTCAGTTGGGGTCAGCTGTTCTTGCCCATCTGCAGCCCACTCACTGGGAGGGAGCAGAGGCGGCCTTGACACTGTGCAAACACTGCTCAGCAATAGCCAGAACACTGGTGTGTTATCAACACTGTTTAAGGCACAAATGCAAAACATAGCACCACACAGGCTGCTATGAAGGAAGGTAACCCCATCCCAGCCAGATCAGTACACCTGAACTGGGGCCCTAAAACTGGATATAATTGGTTACAGGTGGTCTAACAAGCAATGAGCATGGGGAGACAACCACTTCCCTCACTCTTTTGGCGAGGCTCCTCTTTATACACTTCAGGACACTGCTGGCTGCCTTTGCTGCCAGGCCACACTGGATCAAGTGGTTAATGTCTTTTGTAGTTAATAATTCTAATCTTTCATATATTTTCACCTGTGCTGATACAATGACCATTTCTGAAGTAATGTTTTCAGCAGACTGTCTAGACAAAGGCCCTTTCCATTATTCTCCTTCCCTTACTCTTTGTTCATTCAGATACTTCCCACCCACACTGCTGCTTTGAGCTTCAGGGACTAAAAGCCTGCCTGTCTTTCAGTAGTATAACGGTATCTTTAGCCAACCCTTTTAATTGTATCTACCTTTATCTATCTATCTATCTAAAACATTTCTCGTAAGATCATCCCTTGTAGAAAGGCGACCTCATTAGAGGCAGCTTGTACTTAGTATATGGTTGAGGAGTGTTTTATTGCTTAAGACACTTGATCGTGCTTTACTTTGCTTTGCTTGCAAATGGGAAACATCCTTCTGTGCCTGTGTGCAGCCAGTCCTCTAAGGAAAGTGGGTGGGAGATGGTGCAATGGAGCTCTAACATTCAGCTCCCAGAGTTCAGAGAAGTCTGATGAAGGGAAAGTGATGTAAATCCCAGGTGGCCAACGACAGGTGGGGAGTCTGGGGAGGTGAGGAGCAAGGTTGTCCACCCAGTGTCAGATCTCAAGGGACTGCTTTTCCTACCTGTCCAGACCTCCTCAGGAGACGCTCCTGACACTCAGGATCCATATCAGTTGGATAATGCTTCTATCACTTCTTTAAACTGAAATTAACAAAATACAGCCTTTAAAATTAAAAATAACTTTATTAGGTGCACTTTGAAATCTTCCTTCTTAACCACGCTATGAAACAACTCAGATTAGCTATACGAGTCTTGCAGACGTGGAGAACGTTACAGGAAGAGGCATGACTTGTTAGGGCTTTCTGTGTTTTAAGGAGCCCCATGGTGTATTTGGGGCTCAGTCCGTGAACCTCAGATACTGGGAGAAGACTGAACAAACCTCTCAAGAAGTCAAAGCCAGAAGCAAACCCCAAAATACCTTGAAGCATTAATGGGACTTAATGAGACCCATTACTGCCAAAGGCTCCTCATTGACTCATTAGAGCAGATACTTGGAGACGGTGACTGCAGGTAGGCAAGGGCACTGCACAGGTGGCTGTAATGCTGAGAAAACCCTTGGTTCGTTTTATGAAGCAGGCAAGGCCAAACCCTGAGCCCAGGTCCTGGGAAGGCAGTTTCTGAGAAGAGAAGAATAAAGTTTTGTCTCACTGGCCCTGGTGGTAGAGACAGCTGCTATAGTCAAGACGACAAAGACCTCAGTCCTTTTGGACCTCTCGGTCTTGCTAGAACCCTTGGCCATCTCTATGCAGGCTGCCCTACACTGTCCCATGCCTCACCTCTTTCCCTTCAGCTTGCTGACAGCCATCTTGCTTTCCCACCTAGCTCTCACCCTGGCATTTCTATGCCTTCACTGATGGCTCTCCACCCTCACCAGCTGCTCCTTGAAACACAAAGCCATGGGATAATCCAGACTCCCTCTGGGTGATCTCTTGCAGCACAAGACTACCCTCTCAGTGAGGATTATTTTTTCTCACATCCAGACAGAACCTTCCCAGCTGTAATTTGTGGAGGTTTCTTGCTCTTCCCGCTACTAAGAAAAGCTCCATTGTCCCTGAAACTGTGAGGAATGAGCGATTCGTGTAAAGAAAATCTAGTGAATATAAGCTTGAAGCAAATGTCATTTATATTGAAATAAAGGAATATATGTAGGGCATGACCATAAGCAGGGGAGTGGTAGTCTTTATGTAACTTCCTGATAAGTATAGTTTGGGTAACTCCCTTGATATGTGAAGCTTATGTAGCCTCCTGATATGTAAGTTAGTTCCTGATATACTAGTGCAAACCAGTGTTGTAAATAACCGCAGAAATGTCAAGAAAATGTATAGCCAAATAAGGTAGCATAATATAAGTAGAATAACGGAGCGCCTGCACAAACAGAGAGGTCATGTAGAGTGCACTGACGAAGAGGAGCATCTTCCTCCCAACGACCACCGGACGACCACCTAGAAAAAGATGAAGCATGCGCAGACCGGGGAAGTGGTGACGTACTTAAAGAAAGAGTCATCTTCCAAGAAAAAGGCGGAGAAAGGCAAGAAACGAAGCCTAGAGAAGTATAAAGGAAGGAATTGTAAGAAGTGAAGGTGTGCGTCTTGGTGGAGCGGAGACTCCCGACGCACCCAGCGCTGTTTGCTTGCCTCTATTTGTTTAATAAATTGCAAACTTAAATTGGAATCCTGTTTGGGACTAAATCATTTATCACAACTGGGGACTCGTCCGGGATGGTCTTGGTTCCTGAATACTGACTTGATCTAGGAGGGGCGCCCCACCATTTGGTGGCTCCTGATCGGGTCGGGTCGGGACTAACACCATCCTGAACCCAAATAGGGGCAAGCAAAGAATTTGATTTTTTATGAGCTCCCTTGCCGGCTGCAGCAGTTTATTTTGCCCGTAATTCTGCGCGCGAAGATCCGAACGAAGATGACGGGGTTGTAAGTATTTAAGGTGTATACCGTTCGGTTGGGTGGGATTCGGTTGCCTGTGTGTGTAAGAGTGTGACTGAGACGGAACCTCGTTCCGAAGCGATTGTGGAGGTCTTCTAACCGCGGTTCCAATCTCCCGCGAGGGACTTGGCCGGTGAAGGACCGAAGCGATTTTTATAGGATCCATAGGTGAGTGAGAAGTTTGAAACCCCCTGCAAGACACTCTGCTTGGTAACCAAGGGCTGTAGGAATTGCCACAGTAAAAATTCCTAGATGGGTCAGACGAAATCGAGAACCCAGGACCAGAAGAAAGGGAGCGAATTACTAAAAATACCTCCGGAGATTCCATTAGGAATAATGTTAAAACATTGGAATAATAAGGGCCCTGGAAAAGGGAAGACAAAAGAGAAATTAGTTAAATATTGTATGGTAAAATGGCCAAAGAACCCCTTGAGACCCCACGTTTTTTTTGGCCTGTATTTGGGTCATTTGAGGATTGGGTTTGTCAGGCGCTAAACCTGTATGTAAATTCTAAGGAACCGTTTTGCCAAGAGGAGAGCGAGTATGCTAGTTTATGGATAAAGGCCTGTGTGGGCATTTTTCATCTTAAAACAGGAGTAGGGAAAAATAAGACCGTAGGGGAGCAACACATGGAAAAGGAAAAGAAGGATTGGGACCCCCTAGATCACTTACCTCCCCCGTATAATCCAGCTACCCGTCAAATACCGTCACCAAATCTGACGACTTCCCCTACGGCCCCGGGGTCGAATTCAACTCTAAGGGGAGGATCCCAAACTGAGCACCCAGAGCGTCTTTGTATCCTTTACGGGAAGTACCTCTGGGTGGAGATAGAGGATTGGCAAGAGAGAGGGTTGGAAGAATTACTAAGAGAAGCTCAAAAGGTTTATGTCAGGAGGGACGAAGAAAAACAAGAAGCAGAGGCAAGAATTTTTGTAGCAGCAGTGAGGGAAAGTCAGAGGAGTAAGACTCAGCTGGGAGAGAAAAAAAGATAAGAGACCAGAACAGCCACCCCAGGGACAATCTCATCAAGACAGACCCACAATTCCCATCTGTTACTATTGTAACAAAAAGGGACGTGTTCAGAAAACCTGCCGTAAACGGGAATGGGATGAGAAAATGTTCAAAGAGGATTAGGGGTGTTAGGGGCTGTATCTTCTGGGGACCTCAACATCAACAGAGCCCTTGATAAAACTATTAGTAGGTCCCCAAAAAGAAGAATTTTTATTTTTAGTAGATACTGGAGCTGAAAGGTCAACGATTCAGAAACTCCCAAAAGGGGTAGGAAAAGGAAAAGCCCAGATGTCAGTAACAGGTGCAAAAGGAGAACCCTTCAAAGTCCCCATCTTAGAAGAAGTAGAGATTGAGACAGAGACAAAAATTTGTTTAAATGATTTACTTTTATTACCAGAAGCAGAATATAACCTATTAGGGAGGGACTTGATTTTAAAACTAAACCTAACTATTCAGAACCAAGGAGATCGGTTATATATTAACTTATGTACCTTAACCCAACTTGATGAGGAAAAAATTGACCCCCAAGTATGGTATAAGGAAGGAGATGTTGGGAGATTAGATATGGAACCCATCAAGGTACAAATAACAGACCCTCATAAGCCAATTAGAATTAAACAATATCCTATATCTATAGAAGGCCGGAGAGGTCTAAAACCTATTGTGGATAAATTACTAAAAAATGGGACTTTGGAACCATGTATGTCACCCCACAATACCCCGATACTCCCTGTAAAGAAATCAGATGGTACATATAGGATGGTACAGGATTTGAGAGCCGTGAATCGGCGAACAATCACCAAATTCCCTGTCGTGGCAAATCCTTATACTTTATTGAGTCACCTGTCTCCTAAACATATTTGGTATAGTGTAATAGATTTGAAAGATGCCTTTTGGGCCTGTCTTTTGGATAAGGGGTTCAGAGATTATTTTACCTTTGAATGGGAAGACCCCAAAACAGGACGAAAAACAACAATTAAGGTGGACTGTGCTACCACAAGGGTTTACGGAGTCACCAAATTTGTTTGGACAGACCTTAAAGAAAATCTTACAAGGTTTTACAGTACACGAGGAGGGAAAAATTATTACAATATGTGAATGATTTACTGGTAGCAGGAGAAACTGAAGAGGAGACCCGAAAAGCCACCATTAGATTGTTAAATTTTTTAGAGAAAAAGGGATTAAAAGTGTCCTGCTCGAAATTACAATTTATAGAGCAAGAAGTAAAATATTTGGGACATTGGTTAAGCAAAGGAAAAAAAAAGAAATCAGATCCTGACCGGGTTTCTGGTATTTTAATCCTAAGACCTCCACAGACTAAAAAGGGAATGGAAAAAAAAAAACAAAAAAAAACAAAAAAACAAACAAAACAAAACAAAAACAAACAAAAAAAAACCACAAAAAACCCACACACACTGGTGGGATATTTATCCAAATTGTTAGATTCGGTGAGCAGGGGGTGGCCAGCATGTCTCCAAGCCCTAGTTGCTATGGCATTATTGATAGAGGAAGCTAGGAAAATTACCTTTAGTGTACCTCTAAAGGTATATACGCCACATAATGTTAGGAATGTCCTCCAACAGAGGACAGAGAAATGGTTGACAGATAGTAGACTTTTGAAATATGAAACCATCTTGATAGATTCACCTAATTTGGAATTAGGAGTCACCTCTGCCCAGAGCCCCGCGCAGTTCCGGTTTGGGGAACCCTCAGAAGCAGTAGTGCTATAACACAATTGTTTAGAAGTTATAGAATCCCAGACAAAAGTAAGGCTCAATCTTAGAGATATTGAATTAGAGGGAGGAGAAAAATTGTTTGTAGATGGATCCTCCCAAGTAATAGAAGGGAAGAGAAAATCAGGATATGCAAAAATTGACAAGGACTTAGAACTTGTGGAATCAGGACCTCTGAGTCCATCATGGTCAGCTCAGGCTTGTGAGCTTTATGCCTTATGTAGGGCCCTGGAATTATTAAAAGAAAGAAGAGGGACCATATTCACAGATTCCAAATATGCATATGGAGTAGTCCATACTTTTGGAAAAATTTGGGAGGAAAGAGGCTTGATTAACACTCAAGGAAAGAACTTAATACATCAGGAGTTGATAGTAAAATTTTAAAAGTGTTAAGAGAACCAAAGGAAATAGCCGTGGTGCATGTGAGGGGACACCAAAAGGGATTAGATTATCGAATTAGAGGAAATAATTTAGCAGATAAGGAGGCTCAGGAAGCAGCCTTGAGGATTGAAACTGTTAAAATTAATCATACACAAACAAGGGAGGACACTAGTGGAAGAGGATAAGAGGAAAAGGAGAAAAAGTTTACGCTGGAGGAACAAGCAAAATTAGAGAAAATAGGAGCTAGAGTGGAACAAGGGAAATGGACATTACCTGATGAGCGAGAGATGTTGCCAAAAGCTTACGCTAGGCAGGTATTAGAACGCTTACACGCGCAAACACATTGGGGTACAAAAGTGTTAAGTGATCATTTCCTTAAACAGTTTGGCTGTATTGGAATTTTTTGAAATAGCAAGGCAAATTACACAAGGGTGTTTAACTTGTCAAAGGGCAAATAAGGCCGTGTTTCAACAAGTGGCCATGGGAGGAAGAAAACTAGCTTATAGACCGTTTGAAAGGATGCAAGTCGACTTTACCAAATTACCAAGAATAGGAAGATTGAAATATTTGTTAGTTATAGTAGACCATTTAACACGATGGGTCGAAGCCTATCCTGTAGCAAGAGCGACAGCTCAGACGGTGATAAAATTTTACTAGAACACCTAATCCCCAGGTATGGGATAATACAATATATTGATTCTGATCAAGGCACTCGCTTTACTTCTAAAATTATAAAATCCTTGTGCCAATCATTAGGTATTAAATGGGAATATCATACCCCATGGCATCCTCAAAGTTTGGGAGTAATAGAAAGAATAAACCAAACAATAAAGCAAGAGCTAGCGAAGCTAATGGTTGAAACACAGATGCCATGGACTAAATGTTTACCGCTAGCCCTTCTTAACATAAGGATCAAACCGCACAGTGAGACTGGATTATCGCCATATTAGGTTTTATACGGCATGCCCTATCTCCGAGGGAAACAATGTAGTGGAAGATTATAATATTCGGAAATATGTTATCATTTTAGGAGAAAGGTTGAAAGAACTAAGAGATATAGGAATAATGGCACAAACCCTACCTTTGGGGTTTGCAATCCATCAATTCAAACCAGGGGATAAGGTACTGATCAAAACTTGGAAGAAAGAAACTTTAGTTCCTTCATGGGAAGGACCCTTTGTTGTATTGTTAACTACAGATACTGCCATCCGGACCGCGGAAAAGGGGTGGACGCACGCGACTCGAGTAAAAGGACCCATGAAAGACTGGAAAGTTATTTTACAACCTGGAACCACAAAAATAACATTAAAAAGGGAATGAACGTATGAGAAATGATCACGAATTAAAGACTATAGCATTAAGCAATTATCGGGCAGGACTAAGTTTATGTCCACTCTGTAAACCATGTTGTATGATTATTGAGGGTTAGGTGTAACCTGTGTAACAAATATATCATTTCCCACAGAGGCTAACAGGGACGTTTTCAAATTCAAAGCTGAAGTTTCCTCTGCATTCAGTGTGGACAGACTACTCCTATAGGAGATTTCTGGTGGGTAAGATTTATTACTGTCATCGAAATAAAGAAGTCCGCTTGAGAAGGGGGAGAGGGCAAGACCGGGTGGGGATTCTCAGTCGCGACCAAGTAAGGCCAGTCAAGGACGAGCACCCCTTGTAGCTGATGCCTCCGACCATGAGATCCCTTACCGGACCTCTCCTGATTTTACTCGGACTCACCAACCTGGTGACAGGTAATCAAAATTGCACCGAGTGCATAAGAACCGCCCAGCACGGACGAGTAAGTAATAAAACATTAATGTACCACACCTATTACGAGTGCAAAGGGAAACAGAACGGGAGTTGTATATACAATGGAACACAATATAAGAAATGCTCGGTGGAAAATGATACTGTTTGTTACGATCCAAAGGAACTTCTTTATCAATAGTGGGTAGAAATGAAAACAAATTCGGAAGTAGGAAGATTAATTGGAATAAGTAAGGATATGGCCAATTTGAGCACATCAGTATCGGTAATTTTTGATGCATGCGATATTATAGATGATGATCTGGATATTAATTGTGGGAGTGTAGAGTGGAGATGATACTATAGTAATCAACCAAAATATATTTGCCCAGGTGGAGGTGGACGTCAATGTCAGATAAATCCTGATTATGTACCTAGTCAAACGGTGAGATATCAGTCAGCACACCTATGTGGAAGAAGGGGATGGTCTTGTGTATGTTAGGATACTGCAAGCTGGGGATATGACAGCCAATGTGGGGATTTACAAGCTTCAATCACAAGGGTACAAACAGACCATAATTGTACAACCTGTACCTGTAATTTAGTAAATGTAACCCTTATAAATTTAGAAATTTGGAAACAGAAAAAAATAACCAAAATTGGACTTAAGATATATGGACCTGGAGAAGACCCAGGTGTAGTTATTAATATTGAAATGAAAGAAAAGAGAATCGGTGCAGCATAGACTGTTATTTAAGTCATTTTGTCATGAAATGGAAACAGGAACGAAATATGAAATTCCCACAGTGGCTAAAAATCTATTTGTAAATCTTGCTGAGAACATTGCTAAGTCACTAAATGTAACTAATTGTTATGTATGTGGTGGAACTAATCAGGAGAGAATTGGCCCTGGGAGGCCCAAGAGAGCAACATACCAGACCCTAATGTTTAGAACATATCAACTCAGGTCAGGAAACAACAATGGATATTACAAACCAGCATAATAAGAAGAAGCTGTTGGCAAAATGACGCTGGGAGTAAACCAGTCGGATATTTAGTATGTGAAGGGGGATATAACTGGAATAGTACTTACCAAAAGTAGGATAAATGGGGCACTGCCCAAGAAATAAGTAAAAATCATGCGAATTGGACCAACGGAACCACTATTGATAAAGGGTGGTCAAGTCCAGAAGGGCAATATTGGATCTGTGGAAAATTTGCATATACCCGATTACCAAAAAATTGGACCGGAGCGTGCGTGTTAGGAACTATACGGCCAAGCTTTCTCTTATTACCTATAAACCGAGGAGAACGCCTAGGGGTACTGGTATATACAGACGCATTAGAAACTCACAACCGAAGGGGAAAAAGAGAGCTACAAATAGGAAAATGGAAAGATAATGAGTGGCCACCTGAAAGAATAATAGCATATTATGACCCAGCGACATGGGCAGAAGATGGGTCCTGGGGATATAGGACCCCCATTTATATGTGGAATAGAATAATCAGGTTGCAAGCTGTAGTAGAAATAATTGTAAATAAAACGGGTAATGCTCTAGGATTGGTGGCTAAACAAAATACTAAAATGCGTACAGCCCTATATCAAAATAGACTCGCACTAGACTATTTACTAGCACAGGAAGGAGGAGTCTGTGGAAAATTTAATCTCACAAATTGTTGTTTAGAGATAAATGATGAAGGAAAAGCCATCAATGAATTAGTAAGAGAAATGAAAAAAGTAGCCCATGTGCCAGTCCAAACGTGGAATGGAATAAATGTCCAAGGACTATGGACAACGTGGGAAAATTTATTCTCAGGAAACTGGGTAACAAAAATCATTATCGTTTTGTTAGGATTGTTTGGAGGTATGTTAATAATACCATGTCTAATTCCTTGTCTTTCACAAGCTGTAGCTTCTGCGATTAATGGAATGAAATTTACAGCCACTCCAATAGAATCAACACAGAGTGAGAGAAAACATGTTTTAATGTTGGTAAAACATATAGAGGAACCCGAGTTAATACCCATCAAACAAACTTTAAATAAATTTTACACGAATCACAGTGGTGAAAAGGAAAACGGGGGATTGTGAGGAATGAGCGATTCGTGTAAAGAAAATCTAGTGAATATAAGCTTGAAGCAAATGTCATTGATATTGAAATAAAGGAATATATGTAGGGCATGACCATAAACAGGGGAGTGGTAGTCTTTATGTAACTTCCTGATAAGTATAGTTTGGGTAACTCCCTTGATATGTGTAGCTTATGTAGCCTCCTGATATGTAAGTTAGTTCCTGATATACTAGTGCAAACCAGTGTTGTAAATAACCGCAGAAATGTCAAGAAAATTTATAGCCAAATAAGGTAGCATAATATAAGTAGAATAACGGAGCGCCTGCACAAACAGAGAGGTCATGTAGAGTGCACTGACGAAGAGGAGCATCTTCCTCCAAACGACCACCGGACGACCACCTAGAAAAAGATGAAGCATGCGCAGACCGGGGAAGTGGTGACGTACTTAAAGAAAGAGTCATCTTCCAAGAAAAAGGCGGAGAAAGGCAAGAAACGAAGCCTAGAGAAGTATAAAGGAAGGAACTGTAAGAAGTGAAGGTGTGATCTTGGTGGAGCGGAGACTCCCGACGCACCCAGCGCTGTTTGCTTGCCTCTATTTGTTTAATAAATTGCAAACTTAAATTGGAATCCTGTTTGGGACTAAATCATTTATCACAAAACCATTCTTCAAGCAGCTGCAGGCTGCAGCTACTGCAGTGCCCTGACCCTCCACTTCCCCAGGCTAAACAAGCCGTTGTTAAAAATAAATATATTAAGGTCTGCGCCCGCGATCCTGCAGACACCGCCCCCCCCCGCGACACACGCGCGCTCAGACTCATTCAGCCACCCCCCTCCGCGCGCGTGCGCTCCCCCTCCCTGCGCTGCAGCTCCGGACCCGCAGGCCGGTGGGTGCGGCCCCCCCCGGCCGGAGACTCTCCGGCGCCCCGGAGCAGCGGGGGGCAAGCGGGGCTGCAGCCGCGCGCGTGCCCCGCTGCCCGGCAACCGGCCCCCCCGGCGGCGGGGGAGGGAGCCTGGCGCAGAGGCTGGCTGGGGGAGGGGGGATGGCGGCGCTTTTCGGAGGTTTCTGTTTGGGTCGGTTGGGTTGGGGGTTTTTTTCTCTTTTCGTTTTTCACCTCCCCCGCCGTTCGCGTTCGTTGGTTTTCACCGCGCGGCGGCGGCGGCCCGCGCGCAGCGGGGCTGTTGTGCCAAACGCGGGTTCCGTCACCCGGTGCGCAGAGCGCCGGGAAACACACGGAGTCGAGACGGCGGCTTTTCTTCCGCCCCTGCGCCGAGCTGGGTGCCGGTGGTAGGCCCACAAAGCTGGCGCGCCTCGGTTAACGCAGGGAAAATATTTCTACGCTCCGAGCAACAAGTCACCGTTATTTTCTTGAGAGCTGGCGCAGGCGCCCTTGCGCCTGTTGGTTCCCGCAAGCCTCGTCTCCACGGCGACAGCGTCCTCCTTTTTTACTGCGCGTGCCCCGTGAGGAAGGGGCTTCTGTGGGTAGGGGTCTTCCCCTACCGGAGGGCAGGCTTGTGCTATGCCGAGTCGATGTTAATTAGATGTTACTTAGGATAGTTCACTCAAAGGTCGGCAGTTGCGTTCCCTTTGCGGTTGCCTTGTTCCTTCCCTCAGGCTTGCGCCTCGTTGACTCCTGACAGAGCCTAAACAATACCCCCGCTTTGTGCCTCGCATACCTTCAGCAGGGTGACTGACCGACGGACTGGCCGACCGACGGACTGAGGACGAAAGGCGGGAGGGGGGCACGGGTGCGGCAGGGACGCCGCGGGGTCCTAAAGTCTCCCGCCTTCCTTCCTTCCCCGGGCCGGCAAAACTGCTGGCGGAAGGGGGAGGGGGGGTGTCTCCGTGTGTGCGTGTGGCCGCGGGCGAGGGGTTCGTGCCGGGGCCGGTTTGGGAGCGTGTGTGGCGGGTGTGCACGCAGTAAGAAACGAAAAAGTCTGGTAACGCTGTGGACAACGCCGCCTTCTCTGCTACAGCCTGCGCTGTGGCCCGCCTCGGTGTCCGCCTGCGGGCGATGTGCTCGGCTCGGCTCCCGGTTGAAGCCGTCCCTGGGAAAGCAGCAGCCCCGTGCCTCGGCCTGGGCAGAGACCTGCGTCCCCGAGGCCGGGCTCCGGCTGCCGGAGAGGTGGGCCGCGCCTCTCGCTAGCGGCCGTCGGCGTGTCCGTCGCCAGCGGGATGCGTTCCAGTGGTGAGCAGCGCCCAGAGGACAGGCCCAGCAGCCTCAGGCAAAGCGGGGTCGCTGCTTTGCTGATGGTGGTGTCCGAAAAGGCGGTTTCGTTTCCCGGCGTGCGATAGGCCAGTCTCACACACCGAGACGAGATACCGGTTTATTCCAGACCTGCGCAGAGCTGGGTGCTGGGTGGTAGGCCCACAAAGCTGGCACCCCGCGGTTAACACCCGGAAAATATTTGTAGGTTTCTAGCAACACTTACCAGTATTCTTAAACATACCTCAGCTGCCACCACGTTTACACATAAGCAGATTAACTTCTGGCGGCCTTGTAGCAATGGGGCTCGCTGCGGTGGGGTGGGGAGGGCGGGCGGCTGGGGCTGGGCACCGCCGCCTCTGCCTGGTCCCCGGTCCCCGGTCCCCGGTGGTGAGAGAGAAGAGTAAGAAAAGGTTAGGGGGAGGGAGGCTAGATAAATAAATAGCTAAAAAAATGACAATCAAAAAGAAACGGGGTGTGTGCAGGGTGCGTGTGGGTGTCTTGACACAGAACTCTCCGGGGTGAGGGCAGGCGGGCGGTTTGGGAGGAGGGAGTGGGGAGAGCAGGTTTAGGACAAATGCTGATCTGGCACTCTCTGCTAATTCTTGATGGATTAACATACACCGACCTATGGTTAATGAATGTAATAAATAATTCATTAACCGGTAATTAATATACGAAGTAATGATTAGCGATAGAGCAATACAGATTAATATTTACTGGAATTAACATCCAGTGGATTAAGATCACGTTAATAAGGAACTACTTTACTGATAACAAGTTCTAGGTGAGGAACAGAGCCGTCGTGTAGCACGTGTAATTAATGATAATTAATAATGATGAATTGATAGTAGATAATTACAACAGTAAATCAGAGTGATGATAAAGAAAAAAAAATACATGATAAGTAACTGGAGGACAGTAGTGTTAATGCAGTACCACAAAATACTAATAAATAAAATAATCGATCTTAATAGGTAACGACTGTTATTAATAAGTAATTATTAATGATTGATTTAGACTAATTTGATTAATAAAAACTTAATCAGTTCATTAATTTTTTATTCATTTATTTGTTGTAGACCGATAGATACTATATAACTCAAATAGCATCGATCAATAGGAATGAAGAGTTAATAAGAATTTCAGTTATTAATAATGGTCAGCTTACTCACGTTTGATGGAGGTCTTTGTGGCCTTGCCGTAGAACATCAGGCTGCAAGGCTTTCGCCTCATCCCAGACATCACTCAACAATAGTCAGTTATGAGACTGTCTGACTGCAACCCATCAGGGTTGCTTTTGAAGAGGAGCGTGTTGCTCCAGTCAAACCCTGCTACTCCCTACAGACCCACAGTGGTTTCCCACATTATCCACCCTGTGACCTTAGTCACAACTCACTGAGAGGAACATTGTGTAATTTGTATTTAGGTGGGTCGAGGCATTCATCTCCTTCCTGTGTTTTCATCCTCTCTTGTTGGTTGGTAATTTATTGTTGGGATCACTCTGCACGGCTCGACCTTAAGGAGAAGGAGCTGCAGCATTGAGAAGCTGGTAAACAGCTAGATATCTGCACGGCTCGGCCTTGAGAAGAGGGAGCTGTGGCATTGGGAAGCTGGTAAACAGCTGGACATCTGCAGGGCTCGGCCTTGAGGAGAAGGAGCTGTGGTAAACAGCTAAGAAGCAGCACTGTATAAGAAAAACAGGATGGAACCCGGACCACGTAGCAGTAACCGCAAGTAGGAGGAGTATGATAATGCAATCTTTAGGGCTAAGCCAATGATTGTAAGACAAGTATGCATAAGGTAGAACTTAGTGTATAAATATGTGTAAGGTTTTGCAATAAAGTTGAAGCTTGCCTTATCACTCATATTGAGTCGACTGCTTGCCTTCCCTCGCTTGTCGCAATTTATAATAGGGGATGGTATTAAAGGGATGTATTCAGGATCATAGATGTGGATCCTCTTAACACGCATGGTTACAGCTCTAGTTATCATAGATTTCACACGTGACAATCAAATACGGACAATAACAATAACAATTATGATAAACATTAATACATACTGGGTTAGACTATGATCCCATCCACTAACTTTTAATCTGAGCCAACTGAAAATATTTTAAATCCACCTCGTTCATTGCCAGTTGCTTGGTTTCATCTTCTCATTGAGCTCATGGGTTTGGTCCACAGTTTTTTGCATTTCATCTCTAGCTTGATGCAGAGTAGCGGACACATTTGGAATTGACAGCAGGTTTTGCCAGGATAGGTGTTATTCAGCCATCCACAAACGCTGTTCTCCTTTAGTAGTACCATATTCAATGCTAATTGATTTTCTAAAGTCATCTGTGAGGCTGCTCGTGGGTACAAGCTGGGTGTTGCTTAGCCTTGCTGGCTGGCTGCATACAATTAGCTAGAGTCTCTCCTTGCCATGGTAGATTTTCTAGATATAATCAATTTTCAATTATCACAGCCGAAGAAGTCCAAAACAATCCCATTGCTAAGCTTACTCTCATCCCTGCTGTATAATAGCTTGGCCGTATAATAACTCTAGCAGGAGAAGAGGGCATGCGCCGAAGAAGACACGCCTGTTCATGAATATGTATTAACGGACAGGATATAAACCAGGAACAGGAGCTGTACCGCGTGCGTCTTGGTGGAGCAGAGACTCCCGGCGCACCCAGCGCTGTTTGCTTGCCTCTATTCGCTTAATAAATTGTAAATTTGAATTGGAATCGTGTTTGGGACGAAATCATTTATAACAATTGGGGGCTCGTCCGGGATGGTCTTGGTTCCTGAATTCTGACTTGATCTAGGAGGGGCGCCCCACCTTTTGGTGGCTCCTGATCGGGTCGGGTCGGGACTAACGCCATCCTGAACCTGAATAGGGGCAAGCAAAGAATTTGATTTTTTATGAGCTCCCTTGCCGGCTGCAGCAGTTTATTTTGCCCGTAATTCTGCGCGCGAAGATCCGAACGAAGACGACGGAGTCGTAAGTATTTAAGGTGCATACCGTTCGGTTGGGTAGGATTCGGTTGCCTGTGTGTGTAAGAGTGTGACTGAGACGGAAGCTAGTTCCGAAGCGATTGTGGAGGCCTTCTAACCGCGGTTCCAATCTCCCGCGAGGGACTTGGCCGGTGAAGGACCGAAGCGATTCTTATAGGATTCGTGGGTGGGTGATAGGTCCTAAACCCCCTGCAAGACACTCTTACTGGTAGCCAAGGGCTGTAGGAATTGCCACAGTAAAAATTCCTAGATGGGTCAGACGAAATCGAGACCCCAGGACCACAAGAAAGGGAGCGAATTACTAGAAATACCTCCGGAGAGTCCATTAGGAATAATGATTGAAAATTGGAATGATAGGGGCCCCAGAAAAGGAAAAAGTAAATTAAAATTTGTTCAATATTGTATGGTAGAATGGCCAAAAGAACCTTTGAGACCACATGTCTTTTGGCCCGCTTTTGGATCTTTTGAAGACTGGGTCTGCCAGGCCTTAAATATATATGTTAATTCAAAGGAACCTTTTAGTCAGGAGGAAAGTGATTATGCAGGATTATGGGACAGAACTTTACGTTCTTTTCCAGCCTCAATACTTACATTAAAAACAGATGAAAAGTTTGAGGAAGAAGAAGAGGGGAAAAGTGAAAAGCAAAAAGATGATAAATGGGAGCCACTGGATAACCTACCGCCTCCATGTTCTAATAATCCATCTCCGGCGGCGGCTCCCCCTCCGGTGGCCGTAGTACCTCTCTCTGTACCACCGTTGCCCCTGTCTCCACCACCAACAGCACCGGAATTAGATCGACCTCCGGCTGCATGTACGAGAAGTAGGACTGCTGTATCTCAGGGAGCTTCTCTATATCCCTTACGAGAAGTACCCCTCGGAGGCAATCAGGGAGGCATCGGGTTTGTGGCAGTCCCGTTAAATACCACAGACGTAAGAAATTTCAAGAAAGAAATGGGGACCCTATTAGATGATCCCCTCGGAGTAGCTGAAAAATTGGACCAATTCCTAGGCCCCAATACTTATACCTGGGAAGAAATACAGTCCATTTTAGGGATCCTATTCACTGTTGAGGAAAGGGGAATGATTAGACAAGCTGGAATGAGAATTTGGGAAAGACAGAGTCAGGCAGGACCCCCGGGAGATCAGAAATGGCCAAATGTGGATCCCCACTGGGATCATCAACAACCCCCAGGAAGACAAAATATGAGGGATTTGAGAACGTTAATCATACAGGGAATAAGGGAAGCGGTTCCCCGAGGGCAAAACATTACTAAAGCATTTAATGAACAACAAGGGAAAGACGAATCTCCAACAGAATGGTTGGAGAGGTTGAGGAAAAACCTACCAATGTATTCTGGAATTGATCCGAATACAGTGGCTGGGACCGCACTCCTTAGAACACAATTTGTAGCTAAATCCTGGGGGGATATAAGAAGGAAATTAGAAAAATTGGAGGATTGGCAAGAAAGAGGATTAGAGGAGTTACTTAGAGAAGCCCAGAAAGTCTATGTTAGGAGGGACGAAGAAAAACAAAAAGCAAAAGCAAAAATTTTTGTAGCAGCAGTAAGGGAAAGTCAGAAAAATAAGACGAATCCTGGAGAGAAAAGGGAAAAAAGAATAGAGCAGACACCCTGGGGACAGCCTTATCGAGGAAGATTTACAATTCCCGTCTGTTACTACTGTAACAAGAGGGGACATGTTCAGAAGAACTGCCGTCAGCGGGAACAAGATGAGAAGATGTTCAAAGAAGATTAGGGGTGTCGGGGACTTCAACATCAACAGAGCCCTTGATAAAATTATTGATTGGTCCCCATAAAGAGGAAGTTTTATTTTTAGTGGATACAGGGGCCGAAAAGTCAACCATTCAAAAACTTCCAAAAGGAATAGAAAAAGGGAAGAGTTACGTGTCAGTAGCAGGAGCAAAAGGAGAGCCTTTTAAAGTAAATATATTGAAAGATGTAGAAGTAGAAACAGAAAAGAAAATTTGTCTTAATGATTTACTTTTGCTCCCTGAAGCGGAATACAATTTATTAGGAAGGGATTTGATTTTGAAGTTAAACTTGAGCATTCAGAGTCAAGGGGACAAATTGCAGATTAAATTATACACTTTAACACAAGAGGATGAAGAAGCTATTAACCCCTCAGTGTGGTATAAGGAAGGGGAAACTGGAAAGACAAAATGAACCCCATAAGCGTTCAAATAATAGATCCGCACCGCCCAATTAGAATCAAGCTATACCCTATACCTATGGAGGGTCGAAAAGGATTAAAACCTGTAGTTGACAGACTTTTGGGAAAAGGAACCCTAGAACCATGTATGTCACCTCGTAACACGCCCATTCTTCCCGTAAAAAAGCCGGATGGGTCATACAGGATGGTGCAGGACTTAAGAGCTGTAAATCAGCGAACAATCACTAAATTCCCTGTGGTGGCAAATCCTTATACTTTATTGAGTCATATATCTCCCAAACATACTTGGTATAGTGTAATAGATTTGAAAGATGCTTTTTGGGCCTGTCCTCTGGATGAGGCATCCAGAGATTATTTTGCCTTTGAGTGGGAGGACCCCGAAACAGGACAAAAACAACAATTAAGATGGACTGTGTTACCACAAGGGTTTACGGAGTCACCAAATCTATTTGGACAAACTTTAGAAACAATTCTACAAGATTTCACAATACCTAAGGAGGTAAAATTATTGCAATATGTGGACGATTCATTAGTAGCAGGAGAAACTGAAGAGGGGATCCGAAAAGCCACCATTAAATTGTTAAATTTTCAAGGGGAAAAGGGATTAAAGGTGTCCCGATCAAAGCTACAGTTTGTAGAACAAGAAGTAAAATATTTAGGACATTGGCTGAGTAAGGGAAGGAAGAAGTTAGATCCTGATAGGGTATCTGGGATTCTATCCTTAAGACCCCCACAGACTAAAACGGAAATTAGGCAAATACTGGGATTATTAGGATATTGTAGACCATGGCTTGAAAATTATAGTGATAAAGTAAAATTCTTATATGAAAAATTAACTAATAACCAACTTAAGTGGTTTATTGAAGATGATCAGAGATTTGAGGAAGTAAAAAGGGCATTAATACAAGCACCTGTATTGAGCCTCCCAGATCTAGAAAAACCTTTCTATCTCTTTGTGAATACATCAAGCCAGACAGCATATGGAGTTCTTACTCAAGACTGGGCAGGAATCCAAAAAACCCATGGGGCATTGTTCTAAGTTACTTGATCCAGTAAGCAGAGCATGGCCTGCTTGTCTCCAAGCTTTGGTTGCTACAGCATTATTAATAGAGGAAGTTAGGAAGATTACCTTTAGTGCTCCTTTAAAAGTGTATACCCCACACAATGTCAGAAATGTTTTACAACAAGAAGCGGAAAAATGGTTAACGGACAGCCGGACCCTAAAGTATGAAGCAATACTAATAGACTCCCCTGACTTAGAACTGAGGGTGACTTCTGCTCAGAGTCCAGCACAATTTTTGTTTGGAGAACCATCAGAGGAATTACAACATAACTGTTTAGAGGTAATTGAGACCCAGACTAAGGTGAGACCAGATCTAAGAGATGCTGAGTTGTAAAATGGAGAAGCGCTGTTTATAGATGGCTCCTCCCGAGTAGTAGAAGGGAAGAGAAAATCGGGATATGCAATAATTAATAAGGACTTAGAAATTGTGGAATCAGGACCTCTGAGTCCATCATGGTCAGCTCAGGCTTGTGAGCTGTATGCCCTATGTAGGGCCCTGGAATTATTAAAAGGAAGAAGCGGGACTGTATTTACAGATTCTAAATACGCATATGGGGTGGTCCACACTTTTGGAAAAATTTGGGAAGAAAGAGGTTGGATTAATACTCACGGGAGGAATTTAATACATCAAGAATTAATAGTAAAAATTTTAAAGGCGTTAAGAGAACCAAAGGAGATAGCAGTGGTACATGTGAGGGGACACCAAAAGGGACTTTTGGTGATTACCGAACTAGAGGAAATAACTTAGCAGCTAAAGAGGCCCAGGAAGCAGCCTTGAGGACTAAAGTTGCCAAAATTAATGTCATACAAACAAAGGAGGACACCAGCAAAGAAGGACGAGAGGAAAGAGAGAAGGAGTTTACCCCAGAAGGACAAACAAAATTGAAGAAAATAGGAGCTAAATTAGAACAAGGAAAATGGGCACTGCCCGATGGGCGAGAAATGCTGCCAAAAGCCTACACCAGGCGATTATTAGAACGTTTGCATGCACAAACACATTGGGGTACAAAAGCGTTAAGTGATCATTTTCTTAAACAATTTGGTTGTATTGGAATTTTTGAAATAGCAAAGCAAATTACACAAGGTTGCTTAATTTGTCAAAAGGTAAATAAGACAGTGTTTCGACAAGCAGCCACGGGAGGGAGAAAAACAGCTTACAGACCTTTTGAGAAAGTACAAGTCCATTTCACTGAATTGCCTAAGGTAGGGAGGATAAAATATTTATTGGTAATAGTAGATCATTTAACACAGTGGGTAGAAGCGTACCCTGTAGCACGAGCTATGGCACAGATGGTGGTAAAAATTTTATTAGAACATTTGATACCTAGATATGGGATAATCCAGTACATTGATTCTGACCAGGGCACACACTTTACTTCTAAAATAATAAAACTATTATGTCAATCATTAGGTATTCAGTGGGAATACCACACTCTGTGGCACCCACAAAGCTCGGGGAAGGTAGAAAGAATGAATCAAACAATAAAACAACAATTGGCTAAATTAATGATTGAGACACAAATGCCCTGGACGAAACGTTTACCATTGGCACTTAACGAAAACATACAGTGAGACTGGAATATCGCCATATGAAATGTTCTATGGCATGCCTTATTTTCAAGGAATGCCTCTGGGGAACAATGTAATTGAGGATCATAGTATCCAACAAGATATAATTACCATTGGAAAAAGATTAAAAGAATGAAGAGAGATTGGGATGGTGGCCCAAACACCACCTTTAGGATTTGCAATTCATCAGTTAGAACCAGGAGATAAAATTCTGATAAAAACATGGAAAGAAGGAAACCTATCTCCCCTCTGGGAAGGACCTTTCCTTGTTTTATTCACTACAGAAACAGCTGTGAGAACTGCTGAAAAAGGATGGACACATGTGTCGCGAGTGAAAGGTCCAGGGAAGGAGTGGAAGGTCACATCTGACTAAATTGCTGTGGGAATTTTATTGCGGCTACTCCTGTAATAGAAACAGGAGTGAAACATGAAATTCCCACAGTTGCTAAAAATCTACTTGTAAATCTTGCTGAAAACATTGCTAAGTCATTGAATATAACTAATTGTTACGTTTGTGGTGGAACAAATCGAGGTGAACGATGGCCATGGGAAGCTATGGAGAGCAATATAAGTAATCCCCAAGTTTGGAAAACAATGGGAAAGGGTAATAGGAAACAACAATGGGTACTCCAAACGAGTATCATCGGAAGGAGTTGTTGGCAAAAGAAGAACAGGAAAAAGGAGCTGGAACTAGAATTTGTCCTTGGTGTAGAAGGTGGTGTTTATTTGTAAGAACTGCAGGCTAACTGGCAGTTTTCTGTAGCCATAAAGCCTTGCAAATAAAGAGGATCGCCAGGCTCGGGCAAGTGCTCAGGTCTGGACAAACCACTGATCTAGCAAAGCTCTGGCCTTCACAAGCAGTGCTCAATTAATTTGGGTACTAAGAAAGCACCCCCTTAAAGGAAGGAAGAGGGCAAGACCGGAGGGGAACTGGTGTTGCGGCTTAAAAAGGGTCTGCCAAGGGCTGCAACCCCTTTGGGCTGTGACCGCCGACCACTATGGCCCTGACCGGACCTCTTCTAGTTCTACTTGGGGTGAGTTCCTTGACTCTGACTACGGCAAATAACTGTAGTCAATATTGGAACAAGTCCAGCTGGGGTTTACCCCAGAAAAATGGGAAAACTGAGGACCTTTTCTAATTGTACAGCCCGTACGTGTAATCAACAATAAAACCTAGTTTTTTCCTGTTACCCATAAATTAGGGAGAGCGACTAGGAGTCCAGGTGTATAACGAATGGCCTCCTGAGAGATAAACTTGGAATGGAATCAATCTAGGAGGATTTTGGGGAGATTTTATGGGTGGTGATTGGCTTACTAAAATCGGGATAGTTGTATTGGGGATATGTGGGGAATTGTTACTAGATTAATCTACTCGGTTATACAAGGAATGCAGATATCTGCAGTACTCAATTGGAAACGAAAACACAAATCAATACTATAAAGAAAAAGATGGGGGATTGTGAAATATGTTCATCTGATTCGTGTGATGAAGTGTAACCTTCTGGACTTTTATGGATTTCTCCTGCACCATAAAAAGGGGTATTTTACAGGAGAAAGTTAAACTACTTGGCTGGTATATCAGCTCAAACCAGTTTGACCACTGACCGCATAGTATTGTGTAAAGAAAGTGCATGCATACGGTTTGGGGTCATCCTGGGGGCACGCCGAGGGAGATTCGAGAAGACTCTAGCAGAAGAAGAGGGCATGCGCTGAAGAAGACACGCCTGTTCATTAACATGTATTAGCAGACACGCCTATTCATGAATATGTATTAGCGAACAGGATCACGCTGAGGAAGATTCGAGAAGATCCTAGAAGGAGAAGAGGGCATGCGCCGAAGAAGACACGCCTGTTCATGAATATGTATTAACGGACAGGATATAAACCAGGAACAGGAACTGTACCGCGTGCGTCTTGGTGGAGCGGAGACTCCCGGCACACCCAGCGCTGTTTGCTTGCCTCTATTCGCTTAATAAATTGTACATTTGAATTGAAATCCTGTTTGGGACTAAATCATTTATAACACAGATAATTAATCAGACTGAAATTAGCGGTATCATTAGAGGAACATGGAAAGCTTTTAGGGCAAAGCACTCTATAACTACAAATCCCTTGGTGAGATATAATAAAGGTTATCATAGCTTTGTACGGGCGCTTTTCCCATCACGAGGAGTAGTACAGCTATGTGAAATATGTTCATCTGATTCGTGTGATGAAGTGTAACCTTCTGTCCTACATATCCTTGTATGACCGCAAGCCTAAGTCTAGCAGAGTGGTTAATGTATATAATGTAATACATTGTAAACTTCAATTGGAATCCTGTTTGGGACTCAGACGTTTATCTCAGCTAGAAAAAGCAATAGTTAGCTTGTCGGCAGAAATGGAAATTATCGCCAATTATCGTATACATACGGAGGGGTTAACGGATGGAATTTTGGCCTGTGAGAAAACTGCAGTTAGAATATCAGAAAATGGATGGCTGGGTAAGAAACAGATACTATGCTGGGTGAGAGAAAACAGCCCAAGAGATAAGAAAGTTGATCAAGGTTAGGGGAGGATGGGGAAGACATGCAGTAACGGAGGAATATAAAGCACAATTCACAATTTTGTTTGCCTTGTAACATTCTGCTATTGGCTTGAGCATGGTTGATATGTGACTGCTGGATTACGGTAATATGCCACATGAACAAAGCCTACGAACCAACAGACAGGGTGGCTGGGGCACGTGCAGCACATCTGGCCAGCGGGCGCGTATGCCATAGGCTCTCTGTGTTGAAAGGTGGCAACCAAGGCGTGTTCTGACACTCGCTGGCCACGTGTGTCGAAACTCGTTCCTCTGCAAATGTATAAATACCGGGATTTCCCAAAGGGCAGTGGGCCAGTGTACGGCAAGGCCACCGTTGCCTCCGTGGGGACGCCCACGTAAAGCTGGCACCTACCGACTGCTGGGCTGAGTTCGTGGTGCAGGACGATAAAAGAATGTACAGATGGTCCATCTTCCTCACAGTCCTCGGGTTGCGAATGAACCATCAGGTTTTGTTTATAGATAAACAAAAAGGGGGTGATATTGGGATCACCCTGCATGGCTCGACCTTAAGGAGAAGGAGCTGTGGCATTGAGAAGCTGGTAAACAGCCGGACACCTGCAGGGCTCAACCTTGAAGAGAAGGAGCTGTGGTAAACAACTAAGAAGAAGCAAAGGAGCGCGTGGACATACAGAGGCGACCAATCCTGCCTCTGTGAGAGTCGCGTGGACTTAAAGCAATAGCCAACCGGGTAGCACTTTTAGGTGCGTGAACGGGCTGTATTTGTCTAAAAAGCACACTACGCTAACAATAAAGGTCTTTGGCCTGAAGCCCTGCCACAGTCCGTGCCCTATTACTCCAGACTCCTGAGCAATTTTTTCTCCAGGCTTAACAGTCCCAGACCTCTCAGCCTTCCGTCCTATGGAAGATGCTGCGGTCCCTTAAATCAGCTTTGTGGCCCTTTGATAGCCTTGCTTTAGCAGGTCAACAACTTTCTTGCACTGGGGAGCCCAGCACTGGACACAGCACTCCAGATGTGGCCCACCGGTGCTCAGTGGAGGAGAAGGTTAACTTCCCTCCATCTGCCGGCAATGCTTTTCCTAATGCAGCCCAGGAGGCTGCTGGCCTTTGCTGCGAGGCTGCATGGCTGGCTCATGCTCAGCTGCTTGCCCTCCAGGACCCTAAGGTACTTCTCTGCAGAGCTGCTATCTAGCCAGTCAGCCCCCAGCATGATGTCCACAGTGTGGCTGGATGACAGGCTGTCCTCCCCCGGGGACTTTCTCAGCAGCAGCTTGTCCTTCTTGGAGATCGGCTTCACCTCTGTCACAGGCCCCACGCATTGCTGCAAGAGTCACCTGGGACAGCAAACCCCTCTCCTGCCAGCGCTGCACAGCCCAAGGCCGTTTTCTGTCTGGTCTTGGGGACTGCAGCTTTTGCTCTCGTTGTGAGAACCTCCTTCATCATTATGTTGCCTCCTGCCATCCACTCCAGCACACATCGGCTGTGAAGCCTTTCCACACAAAGAGGGCCAATCTTTTGGTATCAGGTGTCCATGTGACAAATCTGCCCTTGGCCCTGGTGCCACATCTGAGGTGCTACAGGCCTAATGTGCACCAAAGCCCACAGCCTGGAGCACAGACAGCAGGAGGACAACATGCCATCGCAAAGCTGTGACGTTAGGGGAGCAAGAGTCAAGACGGAAAAGGACAGCTCCCACAGCTTTTGTGACTGACGGAGATACAACATCTTTAGGCGAGACTAACAGGGAAGGCGAGAAGTGGAGGATGCCCTGCTTGCTACCAGAGCAGGTCAGATGTGTGGATGTTCTCTATGGGACATGCAACAGGTTAGGCGGGATCTTGTGTGTGGGTCAGCTTCTAACTGTGCCACCCAGTCTGAGGCTCACCTGGACCTTGTACTCCCAAAAGAGGAAAAGTTGGTCAGGGATGGGAAGACCAGTTTCAGCCTTGGTTGTAGTCAGCATGAAACTGTGGTCTCCCAGATCTGCACAGAAGCGGGGAAGGAGAGTAGCCGAGCACAGACCCTGCACATGCGGGAATGAGAACTTGGCCTATTGAGGGCACTGGCAGGTGGGATCCCATGGGGGCAGTGTCAGGGCCCTGAGAGCATCCAGAGGCCTTCAGGACCCTGGGGGGTCCATCCACACCTCTGTCCATGGGCCCAGGTGACCATTGAAGACCAGGCCTGAGTTTCAGCCCCAGCTTGATCGATGCTCTAGGTGTACTGGTCTCCAGACACAGCCTTGCCTGTGCATCGACCTTGTTCACTTGTACGTGAAGAGTCACTTCCCAGCTTGATTCTTTATGGGGTGTACAATGGATGACACTGTGGCCCTCCAAGTGCCAGAGCCCAGGTGAGTCACAGAGGCCTAGGGCCTTTCTCCTTCCTTTCTTCCCATCACTTGATCAGCTTTTGGGAGGAGAGGAAGGAAAAGCAGATGAGGTTTCTGGGTGCCAATGACTGAAAGGATGGAGCAGAGCCATCACATGTGAAATGATCTAAAGCCTAGGCTAGTTCAAAACTGTTATCTTCTGTTCCTATATCTGAGGCCTTCTATCTTCAGGAAGAACCTGGAAGCTCCGAGATCCCTCCATCTTGCCCTCTTTTAGCAATTCAGTTGACCGTACCCAAGTCAGAGGCTTTCCTTCAGTTCTGTTTACAGTGTAAAGCACCCCATGGTCTGGAGATATGGCAGGATAGTTGCATAAGGATCCCACTCCTTTGGACAAGAAGATGGATGTTCCCGGGAGGATGGATGTTCTCAGGGGGCATGACGTACCAATAGCTGTGTTCAGGGAGCTGGTCAAAGGCCTTGTCTCCATTTCTGTAACGGCGGCACAGATGCCTGGTTCATGTGTAAACTCTTTCTCCGGATTCTGGCATTTAGCGAGCAAGCTGGTCTGACCTCAGAGCTGGCCCTGCTTGGAGCCAGTGCAACACCAGAGACCTCCTGACCCTCCTTCCACCCTGAATTGTCCTGTGATGTAGAGACCCTCTCCTCCAGCTTAGTCTCTTCTCATATGACATGTGGCAAGGCACAGGCCTGTTGGGAAAGAGACTGCTGCGAGGGGGTCTCTAGTCCAGCCTCCAGGCTGGCCGTGACTTTGCGGCGCTGAAACTTGAAGAGCTCCAAAGGTGGAGATCATGGCAACGCTCCTCCTAGTCCATTTTATTTTTCCTGAGGTTCAGCCTAAAGCTCCCAAGAGGCAGCTTGTGGCTGTTCCTTCTGTCGTATCAATGGTGACTGCAGAAAACAGGTTGGCTCCGTTATCCCTCCAGGCAGGTGCAGGCTCTTGCTAGGTAAACCCGTGCCTCCACTTCAGCAGGCTACAGACACCCAGCTCCCTCAGACTCTCCCCACAGCTCATCCTTTAGGCCCTTCACTTCAAGTTGGCAGACCTCCTCCAGACACTCCACTCTCCTTTCGAAATGTGAGAACCACTGACTCATATGGCATTGTCACAGTTCCCAGATACTTCACCTCAGGACACTCCTTAGTCAGTCAGGTCCCTGTCCATGCTGCTGCATGGAGTTGTTTCTGAGCTTTTCCTTCAAAACCTTGAGGTTTCTGCTGGCCAAATCCCAGGTGTGCCAAGGTCCCTCTGGACTGAACCTCCAACAGTCCAGCTTTTAAAGTATGCGTGCCAACGGCCATCCTGAGTCGTGGTGCCTCTAACAAGATCAGAACTTAAGTAGCTGCAGGACACTACAGAGAAGAAAAGAGTACTGGCGTTAAGTTGAGTTGCAATGCGAGGTAGAAAGCACCACAGTAACCACCGCAGAGACACCAAAGGAGGGTTCAAAGTGAGCAAATGCAGGGCCACTGGATAAACAGTGAAAAGTCCTTGGCTTTTTGCATGGGTGGGGATAAGGATGGTTAAAGAGCAGGACTTGAGAGGTGGGAAAAGAATGAAAAGGGAATGAACGGTGAAGCAAAGGAAATAACCAGGGCTGTTTGGGGATACCTGTGAAGCAGTCCTGCATCTGAGCAACACTGCCTGGAGGAGGAGAAGACAACTTCAGCTGATCTGACTATGCCAGCATCTGACTTACTTCCATGGTCACGGGGAACCTGACAGCTTTCCCTACTGTCATCAAGGGCACACCTAGAGAGGAAGGAACCACAGCATCATTTAGTTTTCCACTCTCCTGAATGGGACCTCAGTAGGTCTCCAGTCCAACCTCATGCTCACAGCAGAATCGGCTACGGAGTCAGACCACTTTGCTCAAGGCTTTGCCACATGGGGGCTGGAAAATATCCAAGGACAAAGACAGGAAAACATCTCTGGGAAACCTGCTTCAATGTTTGGATGCCCTTATGGAGAGAAAGATTGTCCCTATCTCCAGCCTCAACATTCCTTATTTCAACATTTGACTATCGTCTATTATCGTCCTGCCAAGCACCACGGTGACAAGACTGGCTCCATCTTCCTAAAAACCTCCCTGCAGGGACTGGCTGGCTGCTATGAGGTTCCCCAGACCTTCCCTTTCCCAGGCCGAAGGCAGCCCTTTCCCTCAGTTTCTGCTCCCCAGGCAAGTGCTGCAGCCCCTGCGCATCTTGGCAGCCTCCCACTGAAGTCACTCCCAGTTGTCAACGTCTTCCTTGATGTGGTGGATTGACTCTGGCCAATAGCCCGGCAGCCACGCAGCCGCTCACTCTTTCCTCCCCTTCCCCACTGGGACAGGAGAGAGAACAGGAAGAAATAAAGCACGGAAAGTTGTGGGTCAAGATAAAGACAGCTTAGCAGGTGAAAGAAAGAGATTTTTAAAAAATCAACAACCAATAATAATAATAAGCAACGCAAAGGCAACCACTCACCACCTCCCACAAGCAAAAATGATGCCCAGCCAGTCTCCACACAGAAGACTCTTTGAATGACAAAACGTTAATGGAGAAGCCGCTGCCTGAGCATTCACACACCAATCAAGGAGTTGCACACACACCACCCGAGACTTTAACTGCTGGGTCTGGAGTCCCTTTGCAGCAGGAGACTCCAGTGAGCCGACGTGTGCACCTTTTGACTCTACACACACACACACACACACACACACACACACACACAGAGTCTCTCTTGGGTGCTTTCTCTTCCCTCAGGCTCAACCCTAGGTTTCCTGAAGCAGAATCTCTGACATGACGTATACCAGTTGAATTTATTAAGCGGTACAGTGGTGAAGAACAGCTTGAGCTGAGTGCCTCTGGAGACGGACCCCGAACCAGAGACTCTCTGGACAATTATACCCTTACAGTCTAAGCTCCCCTCCCCTTGTGAGACGGTTTAGTCCAGTTGGAGTATTTGGGTCTGGGGTCTCCTTTTTCCTCATTGGATCCTTTCACTGTCTCCAAGCGGGCCGTTCTTTTTCGTTTCTCGATGAGGCAACCTCTGCTGATGGATGTGGCTATCTTATCTTTCTAATTTACACCAGTTTCAGGGCCTTCCCTCACGCGACTAAGTAAGAGTTCAGTAGAACTTCATCAGTAGCTAGGTGAAAGTTCACCGCTTATGAAGGTCTAAGGCCTTTTACTAATGCTATGCAATGGATTCCATGTGAACTAGGAAGTGATTCCTGTAACAAAAAAATTCTAGTTCCTTCTTCCTCTGTCCCAGCTTTTATTGCTCAGCACAACGTCGTACGTTAGAGAGTATCCCTTTGGTCAGTTGGGGTCAGCTGTTCTTGCCCATCTGCAGCCCACTCACTGGGAGGGAGCAGAGAAGGCCTTGACACAGTGCAAACACTGCTCAGCAATAGCCAGAACACTGGTGTGTTATCAACACTGTTTAAGGCACAAATGCAAAACATAGCACCACACAGGCTGCTATGAAGGAAGGTAACCCCATCCCAGCCAGATCAGTACACCTGAACTGGGGCCCTAAAACTGGATATAATTGGTTACAGGTGGTCTAACAAGCAATGAGCATGGGGAGACAACCACTTCCCTCACTCTTTTGGCGAGGCTCCTCTTTATACACTTCAGGACACTGCTGGCTGCCTTTGCTGCCAGGCCACACTGGATCAAGTGGTTAATGTCTTTTGTAGTTAATAATTCTAATCTTTCATATATTTTCACCTGTGCTGATACAATGACCATTTCTGAAGTAATGTTTTCAGCAGACTGTCTAGACAAAGGCCCTTTCCATTGTTCTCCTTCCCTTACTCTTTGTTCATTCAGATACTTCCCACCCACACTGCTGCTTTGAGCTTCAGGGACTAAAAGCCTGCCTGTCTTTCAGTAGTATAACGGTATCTTTAGCCAACCCTTTTAATTGTATCTACCTTTATCTATCTATCTATCTAAAACATTTCTCGTAAGATCATCCCTTGTAGAAAGGCGACCTCATTAGAGGCAGCTTGTACTTAGTATATGGTTGAGGAGTGTTTTATTGCTTAAGACACTTGATCGTGCTTTACTTTGCTTTGCTTGCAAATGGGAAACATCCTTCTGTGCCTGTGTGCAGCCAGTCCTCTAAGGAAAGTGGGTGGGAGATGGTGCAATGGAGCTCTAACATTCAGCTCCCAGAGTTCAGAGAAGTCTGATGAAGGGAAAGTGATGTAAATCCCAGGTGGCCAACGACAGATGGGGAGTCTGGGGAGGTGAGGAGCAAGGTTGTCCACCCAGTGTCAGATCTCAAGGGACTGCTTTTCCTACCTGTCCAGACCTCCTCAGGAGACGCTCCTGACACTCAGGATCCATATCAGTTGGATAATGCTTCTATCACTTCTTTAAACTGAAATTAACAAAATACAGCCTTTAAAATTAACTTTATTAGGTGCACTTTGAAATCTTCCTTCTTAACCATGCTATGAAACAACTCAGATTAGCTATACGAGTCTTGCAGACATGGAGAACGTTACAGGAAGAGGCATGACTTGTTAGGGCTTTCTGTGTTTTAAGGAGCCCCATGGTGTATTTGGGGCTCAGTCCGTGAACCTCAGATACTGGGAGAAGACTGAACAAACCTCTCAAGAAGTCAAAGCCAGAAGCAAACCCCAAAATACCTTGAAGCATTAATGGGACTTAATGAGACCCATTACTGCCAAAGGCTCCTCATTGACTCATTAGAGCAGATACTTGGAGACGGTGACTGCAGGTAGGCAAGGGCACTGCACAGGTGGCTGTAATGCTGAGAAAACCCTTGGTTCGTTTTATGAAGCAGGCAAGGCCAAACCCTGAGCCCAGGTCCTGGGAAGGCAGTTTCTGAGAAGAGAAGAATAAAGTTTTGTCTCACTGGCCCTGGTGGTAGAGACAGCTGCTATAGTCAAGACGACAAAGACCTCAGTCCTTTTGGACCTCTCGGTCTTGCTAGAACCCTTGGCCATCTCTATGCAGGCTGCCCTACACTGTCCCATGCCTCACCTCTTTCCCTTCAGCTTGCTGACAGCCATCTTGCTTTCCCACCTAGCTCTCACCCTGGCATTTCTATGCCTTCACTGATGGCTCTCCACCCTCACCAGCTGCTCCTTGAAACACAAAGCCATGGGATAATCCAGACTCCCTCTGGGTGATCTCTTGCAGCACAAGACTACCCTCTCAGTGAGGATTATTTTTTCTCACATCCAGACAGAACCTTCCCAGCTGTAATTTGTGGAGGTTTCTTGCTCTTCCCGCTACTAAGAAAAGCTCCATTGTCCCTGAAACTGTGAGGAATGAGCGATTCATGTAAAGAAAATCTAGTGAATATAAGCTTGAAGCAAATGTCATTTATATTGAAATAAAGGAATATATGTAGGGCATGACCATAAACAGGGGAGTGGTAGTCTTTATGTAACTTCCTGATAAGTATAGTTTGGGTAACTCCCTTGATATGTGAAGCTTATGTAGCCTCCTGATATGTAAGTTAGTTCCTGATATACTAGTGCAAACCAGTGTTGTAAATAACCGCAGAAATGTCAAGAAAATGTATAGCCAAATAAGGTAGCATAATATAAGTAGAATAACGGAGCGCCTGCACAAACAGAGAGGTCATGTAGGGTGCACTGACGAAGAGGAGCATCTTCCTCCCAACGACCACCGGACGACCACCTAGAAAAAGATGAAGCATGCGCAGACCGGGGAAGTGGTGACGTACTTAAAGAAAGAGTCGTCTTCCAAGAAAAAGGCGGAGAAAGGCAAGAAACGAAGCCTAGAGAAGTATAAAGGAAGGAATTGTAAGAAGTGAAGGTGTGCGTCTTGGTGGAGCGGAGACTCCCGACGCACCCAGCGCTGTTTGCTTGCCTCTATTTGTTTAATAAATTGCAAACTTAAATTGGAATCCTGTTTGGGACTAAATCATTTATCACAACTGGGGACTCGTCCGGGATGGTCTTGGTTCCTGAATACTGACTTGATCTAGGAGGGGCGCCCCACCATTTGGTGGCTCCTGATCGGGTCGGGTCGGGACTAACACCATCCTGAACCCAAATAGGGGCAAGCAAAGAATTTGATTTTTTATGAGCTCCCTTGCCGGCTGCAGCAGTTTATTTTGCCCGTAATTCTGCGCGCGAAGATCCGAACGAAGACGACGGAGTCGTAAGTATTTAAGGTGTATACCGTTCGGTTGGGTAGGATTCGGTTGCCTGTGTGTGTAAGAGTGTGACTGAGACGGAACCTCGTTCCGAAGCGATTGTGGAGGTCTTCTAACCGCGGTTCCAATCTCCCGCGAGGGACTTGGCCGGTAAAGGACCGAAGCGATTTTTATAGGATCCATAGGTGAGTGACAAGTTTGAAACCCCCTGCAAGACACTCTGCTTGGTAACCAAGGGCTGTAGGAATTGCCACAGTAAAAATTCCTAGATGGGTCAGACGAAATCGAGAACCCAGGACCAGAAGAAAGGGAGCGAATTACTAAAAATACCTCCGGAGATTCCATTAGGAATAATGTTAAAACATTGGAATAATAAGGGCCCTGGAAAAGGGAAGACAAAAGAGAAATTAGTTAATATTGTATGGTAAAATGGCCAAAGAACCCCTTGAGACCCCACGTTTTTTTTGGCCTGTATTTGGGTCATTTGAGGATTGGGTTTGTCAGGCGCTAAACCTGTATGTAAATTCTAAGGAACCGTTTTGCCAAGAGGAGAGCGAGTATGCTAGTTTATGGATAAAGGCCTGTGTGGGCATTTTTCATAAAAATAAGACCGTAGGGGAGCAACACATAGAAAAGGAAAAGAAGGATTGGGACCCCCTAGATCACTTACCTCCCCCGTATAATCCAGCTACCCGTCAAATACCGTCACCAAATTTGACGACTTCCCCTACGGCCCCGGGGTCGAATTCAACTCTAAGGGAAGGATCCCAAACTGAGCACTGCAGTGCCCTGACCCTCCACTTCCCCAGGCTAAAGAAGCCGTTGTTAAAAATAAATATATTAAAGTCTGCGCCCGCGATCCTGCAGACACCGCCCCCCCCCGCGACACACGCGCGCTCAGACTCACTCAGCCACCCCCCCCCGCGCGCGCGCGCGCTCCCCCTCCCTGCGCTGCAGCTCCGGACCCGCAGGCCGGTGGGTGCGGCCCCCCCCGGCCGCAGACTCTCCGGCGCCCCGGAGCAGCGGGGGGCAAGGGGGGCTGCAGCCGCGTGCGCCCCGCTGCCCGGCAACCGGCCCCCCCGGCGGCGCGGCGGCGGGGGAGGGAGCCTGGCGCAGAGGCTGGCTGGGGGAGGGGGGATGGCGGCGCTTTTCGGAGGTTTCTGTTTGGGTCGGTTGGGTTGGGGGTTTTTTTTTCTCTTTTCGTTTTTCACCTCCCCCGCCGTTCGCGTTCGTTGGTTTTCACCGCGCGGCGGCGGCGGCCCGCGCGCAGCGGGGCTGTTGTGCCAAACGCGGGTTCCGTCACCCGGTGCGCAGAGCGCCGGGAAACACACGGAGTCGAGACGGCGGCTTTTCTTCCGCCCCTGCGCCGAGCTGGGTGCCGGTGGTAGGCCCACAAAGCTGGCGCGCCTCGGTTAACGCAGGGAAAATATTTCTACGCTCCGAGCAACAAGTCACCGTTATTTTCTTGAGAGCTGGCGCAGGCGCCCTTGCGCCTGTTGGTTCCCGCAAGCCTCGTCTCCACGGCGACAGCGTCCTCCTTTTTTACTGCGCGTGCCCCGTGAGGAAGGGGCTTCTGTGGGTAGGGGTCTTCCCCTACCGGAGGGCAGGCTTGTGCTATGCCGAGTCGATGTTAATTAGATGTTACTTAGGATAGTTCACTCAAAGGTCGGCAGTTGCGTTCCCTTTGCGGTTGCCTTGTTCCTTCCCTCAGGCTTGCGCCTCGTTGACTCCTGACAGAGCCTAAACAATACCCCCGCTTTGTGCCTCGCATACCTTCAGCAGGGTGACTGACCGACGGACTGGCCGACCGACGGACTGAGGACGAAAGGCGGGAGGGGGGCACGGGTGCGGCAGGGACGCCGCGGGGTCCTAAAGTCTCCCGCCTTCCTTCCTTCCCCGGGCCG
Organism: Phaethon aethereus; assembly: GCF_964289735.1. NCBI lineage: Eukaryota > Metazoa > Chordata > Aves > Phaethontiformes > Phaethontidae > Phaethon > Phaethon aethereus. The sequence goes on along the minus strand of NW_028114189.1, from coordinate 41,794 downwards.
GCAAAACTGCTGGCGGAAGGGGGAGGGGGGGTGTCTCCGTGTGTGCGTGTGGCCGCGGGCGAGGGGTTCGTGCCGGGGCCGGTTTGGGAGCGTGTGTGGCGGGTGTGCACGCAGTAAGAAACGAAAAAGTCTGGTAACGCTGTGGACAACGCCGCCTTCTCTGCTACAGCCTGCGCTGTGGCCCGCCTCGGTGTCCGCCTGCGGGCGATGTGCTCGGCTCGGCTCCCGGTTGAAGCCGTCCCTGGGAAAGCAGCAGCCCCGTGCCTCGGCCTGGGCAGAGACCTGCGTCCCCGAGGCCGGGCTCCGGCTGCCGGAGAGGTGGGCCGCGCCTCTCGCTAGCGGCCGTCGGCGTGTCCGTCGCCAGCGGGATGCGTTCCAGTGGTGAGCAGCGCCCAGAGGACAGGCCCAGCAGCCTCAGGCAAAGCGGGGTCGCTGCTTTGCTGATGGTGGTGTCCGAAAAGGCGGTTTCGTTTCCCGGCGTGCGATAGGCCAGTCTCACACACCGAGACGAGATACCGGTTTATTCCAGACCTGCGCAGAGCTGGGTGCTGGGTGGTAGGCCCACAAAGCTGGCACCCCGCGGTTAACACCCGGAAAATATTTGTAGGTTTCTAGCAACACTTACCAGTATTCTTAAACATACCTCAGCTGCCACCACGTTTACACATAAGCAGATTAACTTCTGGCGGCCTTGTAGCAATGGGGCTCGCTGCGGTGGGGTGGGGAGGGCGGGCGGCTGGGGCTGGGCACCGCCGCCTCTGCCTGGTCCCCGGTCCCCGGTCCCCGGTGGTGAGAGAGAAGAGTAAGAAAAGGTAAGGGGGAGGGAGGCTAGATAAATAAATAGCTAAAAAAATGACAATCAAAAAGAAACGGGGGGTGTGCAGGGTGCGTGTGGGTGTCTTTACACAGAACTCTCCGGGGTGAGGGCAGGCGGGCGGTTTGGGAGGAGGGAGTGGGGAGAGCAGGTTTAGGACAAATGCTGATCTGGCACTCTCTGCTAATTCTTGATGGATTAACATACACTGACCTATGGTTAATGAATGTAATAAATAATTCATTAACCGGTAATTAATATACGAAGTAATGATTAGCGATAGAGCAATACAGATTAATATTTACTGGAATTAACATCCAGTGGATTAAGATCACGTTAATAAGGAACTACTTTACTGATAACAAGTTCTAGGTGAGGAACAGAGCCGTCGTGTAGCACGTGTAATTAATGATAATTAATAATGATGAATTGATAGTAGATAATTACAACAGTAAATCAGAGTGATGATAAAGAAAAAAAAATACATGATAAGTAACTGGAGGACAGTAGTGTTAATGCAGTACCACAAAATACTAATAAATAAAATAATCGATCTTAATAGGTAACGACTGTTATTAATAAGTAATTATTAATGATTGATTTAGACTAATTTGATTAATAAAAACTTAATCAGTTCATTAATTTTTTATTCATTTATTTGTTGTAGACCGATAGATACTATATAACTCAAATAGCATCGATCAATAGGAATGAATAGTTAATAAGAATTTCAGTTATTAATAATGGTCAGCTTACTCACGTTTGATGGAGGTCTTTGTGGCCTTGCCGTAGAACATCAGGCTGCAAGGCTTTCGCCTCATCCCAGACATCACTCAACAATAGTCAGTTATGAGACTGTCTGACTGCAACCCATCAGGGTTGCTTTTGAAGAGGAGCGTGTTGCTCCAGTCAAACCCTGCTACTCCCTACAGACCCACAGTGGTTTCCCACATTATCCACCCTGTGACCTTAGTCACAACTCACTGAGAGGAACATTGTGTAATTTGTATTTAGGTGGGTCGAGGCATTCATCTCTCCTTCCTGTGTTTTCATCCTCTCTTGTTGGTTGGTAATTTATTGTTGGGATCACTCTGCACGGCTCGACCTTAAGGAGAAGGAGCTGCAGCATTGAGAAGCTGGTAAACAGCTAGATATCTGCACGGCTCGGCCTTGAGAAGAGGGAGCTGTGGCATTGGGAAGCTGGTAAACAGCTGGACATCTGCAGGGCTCGGCCTTGAGGAGAAGGAGCTGTGGTAAACAGCTAAGAAGCAGCACTGTATAAGAAAAACAGGATGGAACCCGGACCACGTAGCAGTAACCGCAAGTAGGAGGAGTATGATAATGCAATCTTTAGGGCTAAGCCAATGATTGTAAGACAAGTATGCATAAGGTAGAACTTAGTGTATAAATATGTGTAAGGTTTTGCAATAAAGTTGAAGCTTGCCTTATCACTCATATTGAGTCGACTGCTTGCCTTCCCTCACTCGTCGCAAGTGGCGCCCGAACAGGGACCCCATCCTTGTTTTTCACCGGACAGCGAGATCGGAGAAGCACTGGTAGCAGCGACCAGGGAGCAGAAGATCGGCGGACGCTGCCGCGGCGCGCCTGATCCGTGCTTGAACCCAGGATAATTAAGAAGGGGTTCGCCGTCCGAAAGAAGGCTACCCATGGGAAAAGGCTGCAAAAATAATTGACCGGATAATTAAGAAGGTCAACATAGCGCGCAATGGAAATAGAGGTAGCGTTCGAAATCTTAAAATGCTTTTTAGAAAAGCGGGGAGTAAGCCAATTAAAAGATCTGGCTGGGTTAATTACGTTAGGGAAAGCGAAAGGGTCTTTTAAAGACCCTGAAAGTATGTTTGAAGTAGACGAGTGGCGTTCTTATGGAGATTGATTGTGGGATCTAGTAATCGATGATGATAAATCAGCAAAAAAAATTAATGAAATCTTGGAGAGATGTTATTAATTGCATGAAAAGATATAAAACTGAAAAGTGAATAGCACAGGCAACAAAGACAGTATAAAATTTACGACGCTCTGGAGGTTGATCCTAGAGACATTAAAAGAACTAAAGGCAGAACGCATCACATGAAGAAGGGGCGATGGTCAGACTCCTGCCACATATGCTCTCTAAGAGAGGACTGAAATATGATGAATATACACTTAGAAGGCTTCTAATTTGGTGCCAAAAAGGGTACCCCCCCGATGCGTCCGTGGCGTTTAAGGCAGAGACGTGGGAGGAGATAGGAAAAATGTTATAGGAACATATTGGGAATGGAGATAAAACCACCGCAGAGTTAGTGACGGCATGGAAGTTGATGTTAACCACATTAAAAGCCTTAAAGGCAGAGAGAAAAGCTGCAGCTGATATGGAGGAGGCTGTTAAACCGTCTTCAACCAATCCCTTTTTAACTGAGTCAGAGGGTCCAGGACCTTCAGCGACTCTGACTGCACCTCCTGAGGTGCCAGATGCACCGAGTAAACCGGCTGCATAAATAAGTCAGAGAAACAGATCTACGATGATGTATGTGAGGGCAAGACGGGACAACGTTGCCCAGAACAATGTACTCAGTGTTCCCCTGTGTGCCCATGTGAAAGATCAATGGGGTGAGTCTCGAAAGGAGATGGGCAAGCAGCGGAGCTAGCAACAACGTGGCGATTGCTATTGGAGACTGTTTTGAAGAGCCAGGGGCTAGCAGCAGACTCTGCAACAGCTTTTGAGTTACCTACCTGGGAGAAAGCAGGGAAATTGGTGTTTGAGGCAGCCTCTAAAGAGGATCATACGGCCGCGAAAGTGTTAACAACCTGGCGATTAGTCAGAGACTCTATAAAGGGGATAAAATCAGAGCGGACGGCGGCAGCAGCTGCCGCTGCCACAGCCCCGGGAGAGAAGGGAGGCCGAGCTGGGAATGGTGAGAACGAGCAACCCCCGCCCGCCTCCCCCCCCACCCCGCCCGCCCCCCGCCCCCGCTAACGCAACCAACGGAGGTGGCGAGTCCTCCTTGGCCCCCGCCTCCTGACCCGTGCGTGCCGCAACAGGAGGGGGCTGCCTGGGATGATTCTTCCCCCAAGTCAAGATCCGACCCTGCCCAACATTGGCGAGGCATGAGACAAGAGACTTTGGCAGAGAGGGAGGGGACGGAGCGAAGTGGGTACCGACCAGGTCGGTACGGCCGGCAGTAAGACCTGAAGACCTTGTCACACGTCCCACGGACGCAGTCAACTCCGACGTACCGCCAGCTGATGCTTTCACTCTTTTGTATGCGGAATGACGGCTCGTTGACTGTCTCAGCGGCTCTCCCCGGACGTTCAAGAGCAGGAACTTCAATATGCCATATTTGTAAAACGGTGTTGTGGGTTTGTTCTATGTCGTCGTAATTATTGTCACAAATGTATCATTTCTTTTGCAGGGAATCGAAGAGTATATTTCAATTGCTTTTTTACCATTCCCTTAGCAGCTGAGGATGCAGAGAAGTTTGCCTTTATGGTACCATCGGTAAATAAAGGAGAGCTAGCAAAAAGTATCATTGGGTAGTGTTACCACAAGGAATGCAAAATTCACCTACGATGTGTCAGACATTTGTGGCATGGGCTCTAGAACCGGTGTGGAAAAAGTATCCAGATTTAATAACGTATCATTATATAGTTGATATATTAATAGCAGGGACACAATTGAATGCAGACCACATTTTACAGCACTTAGAGCACTATTTAGGAAAACGGGGTTTAAAAATAGCACCGAAAAAAATTCAAAAGAAGGAACCATGGCAATATTTGAGCTGGATTATTACCAGGGCAGTGGTCCACCCACAAAAAATAAAGATTAAGGCGAAAATAGAAAATCTTTCTGATGTCCAAAAATTAATGGGGGATATACAGTGGGTTCGCAATATTTGCGGAATTACTAATGATGATCTGAGGCCATTGATGCCGCTCCTGGAGTCTTCGGTGGAGGCTCCAGAGCGACGTCAACTGGACGAGGATCAACACCAGGCTTTGCAGAAAATTACTGAGAAGATAGCAACAACCTATGCTCACAGATGTTCACCTACTGAGAGTATCTCGCTTATGATAGTTAATTCAGGAGGGGAACGGCAATATCCACTAGGATTGACCGTACAGTTAGGAAATACAGCAAACAGTTTGAAAGTATTAGAATGGGTTTTTCTCTCCTATCAACCCAGAAAAATAGTGGTCACCAGATATGAATTATTTGCACAACTCATTATTAAGGGAAGACAAAGAATTGTAGAAATATCTGGATTAGAACCTGTAATAATTTATGTTCCTGTATCTCAAAAGTACTTAGATTGGTTGTTAGCCAGTTCTCTGGAGTTTCAGATCGCAATCTCTGATTTTTTAGAACAGGTTACAAATAGCTATCCGTCCGATAGATTATTGTCACTGTTGGCTAATCAGCAGTTTGAAGAAATGCCTATGTGATCGGAGACCCCAGTGAATGGGATGACAGCCTTTACCGACGCAGGACGCAAACCCCGTTGTTCGTGAGTCTGATAGTCACGTGTTTGATATGCCAGGTTCAGGCGTGGTTTTCCGTTCAACCAAGAAAAAATATCTGGGTTACACTAGCTAATCAAACGGGCCAAGGCCACCTTTGCTTATCTATATCCACTGCTGAGAATCTGTTTACAACATGCTTAGTTGGTCTGCCCTTAGGGGACTATGATTCGACAATGGTGGTAAAGAAGACCACCCCTGACCTAACCTTGTTTTTAAAAAATAACAAACACCTCTGCAGCTATGGATAAGTGGGACGGATGGATGACACACGGACCACAGGAGTTGTTGGAACCGCAGGAGTTGGGTATTTTAGGATGCATGACAGCCCCTACCTGTTTATATTTTAATTATACAGGACAGGACGATACCAGGTCACAGGATGTAAACCCCACGTTAGCCATTTTTCAGAATGCTACCAACTGGTGTAATTATACAACGAGCAACATCTCGCGCTCTACTATTGTCCCAATGAGACTCCCTAAAGGAATATTCTTGATTTGTGGTGATCGTGCATGGCACGGTGTTCCCTCCCGTTTGAGAGGTGGTCCTTACACATTGGGGCACCTAACATTGTTAACTCCCAACACTTCTATGATATTGAACCTTACCCCACGGCATAGAATAAGATGACAGATTTGAAAATATCAGGAAGAGTGCAATGACCAACTGGATTTTTGGACTGCGGACAAAACCATACTAACCTCTTTCCTTGCCCCTGGGGTCGCTGCTGCCCAAGGCTTAACCACTTTAAATAAATTGGGATGTTGGCTAGCGAAACAAACCAATGCTACTTCTGCAACACTCAGTGCTTTGTTAATGGAAACTGACTCAATAAGGCATGCGACATTGCAAAATAGGGCAGCTATCGACTTCCTACTTTTGGCCCAAGGGCACGGGTGTGAGGAGTTTGATGGCATGTGTTGTATGAATTTAACAGATACATCACAGTCGGTAACTCAACAATTACAAAAACTGAAGGACTTAACAGACAGGTTACAGACAAGTTCACTAAACCTCGAATCATAGCTGTCAAGTTTGGGCCTAAGTGGATGGTTACAAGACTTAATAAAAGGGGCAGTTGTTATAGTACTTGTTATCTTAATACTAATGCTTATTGTACCATGTTTATTGCATTGTCTACAAGGAATGGTTCAAAAGGTAGTAAAGAATGCTTGGCTAGCGAATAACTCCAACAAGTATCTTACACACCCAATGAATGAGCTTTGTTAGATAATCACGCTCAAAACAAAAAGGGGGAGAGGCTACCACATTACCCTAAGAACGTTTGAATAAAGCCTTATATGTGCTAAATTATTTGAGGAAGGAGAAAGGACCTTTTCAACTGCTAACCAGGGGACGAGGTTGACGGTGGTGGCTGTTTTACCCATGGTTTTACCCATGGTTTTACCCACTTTGCAGGTGCCTCGAAGTGGGTGAGGCCATGGGTGCGGCAGTCGCCATCGTCATCGTTGGACACATCATGACACTATCAGGTGTCATCGCAATCTGGATGCCACCTCAGTCAAAAGAAAAAGTAGGGGTAAATCACACTGAAATTTGCGGTATCATGAGATGAACGTGGAAAGCTTTTGAGGCAAAGTGTTCTCTAACTACAAATGCTTTGGTAAGATATAATATTGGTCTTCATACCCTTATACAAGTACCTTTTTTCTATCACTAGGAGTAGTTTATATCACTAGAAGTAGTACAGCTAGATTTGTTTTGCTTTGTAATATTCTGCTATTGACTTAAGCATAAGTTGATATGTGACTGCCGATTTATGAAAAAATGCCGTGTGAACAAAGCCTACGAACCAATAGACGGGAGGGCTGTGGCGCGTGCAGCACGTCTGGCCAGCGGGCGCATACGCCATAGGCTCCCTGTGTTAAAAGGTGACAACTGAGGTGAGTTCCGACACTCGCTGGCCACGTGTGTCGAAACTCGTTCCTCTACAAATGTGTAATACCGGGATTTCCTGAAGGGCAGTGGGCCGGTGTACGGCAAGGCCACCGTTGCCTCCGTGGGGACGCCCACGTAAAGCTGGCACCTACCGACTGCTGGGCTGAGTTCGTGGCACAGGACGATACAAGAATGTACAGAGGGTCCATCTTTCTCACAGTCCTCGGGTTGCGAATGATCCATCAGGTTTTGTTTATACAAAAACAAAAAGGGGGAGATGTTTTGATCACTCTGCACGGCTCGACCTTAAGGAGAAGGAGCTGCAGCATTGAGAAGCTGGTAAACAGCTAGATATCTGCACGGCTCGGCCTTGAGAAGAGGGAGCTGTGGCATTGGGAAGCTGGTAAACAGCTGGACATCTGCAGGGCTCGGCCTTGAGGAGAAGGAGCTGTGGTAAACAGCTAAGAAGCAGCACTGTATAAGAAAAACAGGATGGAACCCGGACCACGTAGCAGTAACCGCAAGTAGGAGGAGTATGATAATGCAATCTTTAGGGCTAAGCCAATGATTGTAAGACAAGTATGCATAAGGTAGAACTTAGTGTATAAATATGTGTAAGGTTTTGCAATAAAGTTGAAGCTTGCCTTATCACTCATATTGAGTCGACTGCTTGCCTTCCCTCGCTCGTCGCAATTTATAATAGGGGATGGTATTAAAGGGATGTATTCAGGATCATAGATGTGGATCCTCTTAACACGCATGGTTACAGCTCTAGTTATCATAGATTTCACACGTGACAATCAAATACGGACAATAACAATAACAATTATGATAAACATTAATACATACTGGGTTAGACTATGATCCCATCCACTAACTTTTAATCTGAGCCAACTGAAAATATTTTAAATCCACCTCGTTCATTGCCAGTTGCTTGGTTTCATCTTCTCATTGAGCTCATGGGTTTGGTCCACAGTTTTTTGCATTTCATCTCTAGCTTGATGCAGAGTAGCGGACACATTTGGAATTGACAGCAGGTTTTGCCAGGATAGGTGTTATTCAGCCATCCACAAACGCTGTTCTCCTTTAGTAGTACCATATTCAATGCTAATTGATTTTCTAAAGTCATCTGTGAGGCTGCTCGTGGGTACAAGCTGGGTGTTGCTTAGCCTTGCTGGCTGGCTGCATACAATTAGCTAGAGTCTCTCCTTGCCATGGTAGATTTTCTAGATATAATCAATTTTCAATTATCACAGCCGAAGAAGTCCAAAACAATCCCATTGCTAAGCTTACTCTCATCCCTGCTGTATAATAGCTTGGCCGTGACACGGAGGGCAATACATTTCTCTTTGTTCTGTACCCTCTTGGTTTCATTAATGACTACAGTGAATGACTCCTGAGTATGATTAAAAGCTATTATGGGAGATAAACTTGTGGAATTCCTAAAGTGCATTCTAACCCATCCCAATAGGGTTGACTGTAATCTGATATCTCTTCATTAGAACATACCCATACGGTCTCAAGCAGTGCAGGATACATTAGAGTGGTACTTGTGCTCTTTACTACTGGCTCATGAGTCTTGCATCCGTTTTTTATAATGTTGGGAAGGAATCCTACATTTACTAGCCATGTGTTTAGAGGATTCTATCTGACATGCTGTCTGTAAGCTAGGGATTGGAGCACTGTAATTGTGGCACAGGCATATACTTCTTAAGGCGTGATGGAGGTCTGAGGCAAACGGTATCCATAGATAATCATCCATATTGTAACAATTTATCTTGTTTATACAATTCCATAGCCTGTCTGGTTCCAATGACATGGTATAATGGGGTCTCTTCACCCATTGTTTAAAACGTCTTTTATGATCAGGGGTGGTCCATATGCAAGAAACATTACTAGATTGTGGGCCACATGCAGATCCATACTTAGAGGTGTGAAATATGTTCATCTGATTCGTGTGATGAAGTGTAATCTTCTGGACTTTTATGGATTTCTCCTGCACCATAAAAAGGGGTATTTTACAGGAGAAGGTTAAACTACTTGGCTCGTATATCAGCTCAAACCAGTTTGACCACTGACCGCATAGTATTGTGTAAAGAAAGTGCATGCATAAGGTTTGGGGTCATCCTGGGGGCACGCCGAGGAAGATTCGAGAAGACTCTAGCAGGAAAAGAGGGCATGCGCCGAAGAAGACACGCCTGTTCATGAATATGTATTAACGGACAGGTTATAAACCAGGAACAGGAGCTGAACCGCGTGCGTCTTGGTGGAGCAGAGACTCCCGGCGCACCCAGCGCTGTTTGCTTGCCTCTATTCGCTTAATAAATTGTAAATTTGAATTGGAATCGTGTTTGGGACGAAATCATTTATAACAATTGGGGGCTCGTCCGGGATGGTCTTGGTTCCTGAATTCTGACTTGATCTAGGAGGGGCGCCCCACCTTTTGGTGGCTCCTGATCGGGTCGGGTCGGGACTAACGCCATCCTGAACCTGAATAGGGGCAAGCAAAGAATTTGATTTTTTATGAGCTCCCTTGCCGGCTGCAGCAGTTTATTTTGCCCGTAATTCTGCGCGCGAAGATCCGAACGAAGACGACGGAGTCGTAAGTATTTAAGGTGTATACCGTTCGGTTGGGTAGGATTCGGTTGCCTGTGTGTGTAAGAGTGTGACTGAGACGGAACCTCGTTCCGAAGCGATTGTGGAGGTCTTCTAACCACGGTTCCAATCTCCCGCGAGGGACTTGGCCGGTGAAGGACCGAAGTGATTCTTATAGGATTCGTGGGTGGGTGATAGGTCCTAAACCCCCTGCAAGACACTCTTACTGGTAGCCAAGGGCTGTAGGAATTGCCACAGTAAAAATTCCTAGATGGGTCAGACGAAATCGAGACCCCAGGACCACAAGAAAGGGAGCGAATTACTAGAAATACCTCCGGAGAGTCCATTAGGAATAATGATTGAAAATTGGAATGATAGGGGCCCCAGAAAAGGAAAAAGTAAATGAAAATTAGTTCAATATTGTATGGTAGAATGGCCAAAAGAACGTTTGAGACCACATGTCTTTTGGCCCGTTTTTGGATCTTTTGAAGACTGGGTCTGCCAGGCCTTAAATATAGATGTTAATTCAAAGGAACCTTTTAGTCAGGAGGAAAGTGATTATGCAGGATTATGGGACAGAACTTTACATTCTTTTCCAGCCTCAATACTTACATTAAAAACAGATGAAAAGTTTGAGGAAGAAGAAGAGGGGAAAAGTGAAAAGGAAAAAGATGATAAATGGGAGCCACTGGATAACCTACCGCCTCCATGTTCTAATAATCCATCTCCGGCGGCGGCTCCCCCTCCGGTGGCCGTAGTACCTCTCTCTGTACCACCGTTGCCCCTATCTCCACCACCAACAGCACCGGAATTAGATCGACCTCCGGCTGCATGTACGAGAAGTAGGACTGCTGTATCTGAGGGAGCTTCTCTATATCCCTTACGAGAAGTACCCCTCGGAGGCAATCAGGGAGGCATGGGGTTTGTGGCAGTCCCATTAAATACCACAGACGTGAGAAATTTCCAGAAAGAAATGGGGACCCTATTAGATGATCCCCTCGGAGTAGCTGAAAAATTGGACCAATTCCTAGGCCCCAATACTTATACCTGGGAAGAAATACAGTCCATTTTAGGGATCCTATTCACTGTTGAGGAAAGGGGAATGATTAGACAAGCTGGAATGAGAATTTGGGAAAGACAGAGTCAGGCAGGACCCCCGGGAGATCAGAAATGGCCAAATGTGGATCCCCACTGGGATCATCAACAACCCCCAGGAAGACAAAATATGAGGGATTTGAGAACGTTAATCATACAGGGAATAAGGGCAGCGGTTCCCCGAGGGCAAAACATTACTAAAGCATTTAATGAACAACAAGGGAAAGACGAATCTCCAACAGAATGGTTGGAGAGGTTGAGGAAAAACCTACCAATGTATTCTGGAATTGATCCGAATACAGTGGCTGGGACCGCACTCCTTAGAACACAATTTGTAGCTAAATCCTGGGGGGATATAAGAAGGAAATTAGAAAAATTGGAGGATTGGCAAGAAAGAGGATTAGAGGAGTTACTTAGAGAAGCCCAGAAAGTCTATGTTAGGAGGGACGAAGAAAAACAAAAAGCAAAAGCAAAAATTTTTGTAGCAGCAGTAAGGGAAAGTCAGAAAAATAAGACGACTCCTGGAGAGAAAAGGGAAAAAAGAATAGAGCAGACACCCCGGGGACAGCCTTATCGAGGAAGATTTACAATTCCCGTCTGTTACTACTGTAACAAGAGGGGACATGTTCAGAAGAACTGCCGTCAGCGGGAACAAGATGAGAAGATGTTCAAAGAAGATTAGGGGTGTCGGGGGCTCTATCTTCTGGGGACTTCAACATCAACAGAGCCCTTGATAAAATTATTGATTGGTCCCCATAAAGAGGAAGTTTTATTTTTAGTGGATACAGGGGCCGAAAAGTCAACCATTCAAAAACTTCCAAAAGGAATAGAAAAAGGGAAGAGTTACGTGTCAGTAGCAGGAGCAAAAGGAGAGCCTTTTAAAGTAAATATATTGAAAGATGTAGAAGTAGAAACAGAAAAGAAAATTTGTCTTAATGATTTACTTTTGCTCCCTGAAGCGGAATACAATTTATTAGGAAGGGATTTGATTTTGAAGTTAAACTTGAGCATTCAGAGTCAAGGGGACAAATTGCAGATTAAATTATACACTTTAACACAAGAGGATGAAGAAGCTATTAACCTCTCAGTGTGGTATAAGGAAGGGGAAACTGGAAAGACAAAATGAACCCCATAAGCGTTCAAATAATAGATCCGCACCGCCCAATTAGAATCAAGCTATACCCTATACCTATGGAGGGTCGAAAAGGATTAAAACCTGTAGTTGACAGACTTTTGGAAAAAGGAACCCTAGAACCATGTATGTCACCTCGTTACACGCCCATTCTTCCCGTAAAAAAGCCGGACGGGTCATACAGGATGGTGCAGGACTTAAGAGCTGTAAATCAGCGAAAAATCACTAAATTCCCTGTGGTGGCAAATCCTTATACTTTATTGAGTCATATATCTCCCAAACATACTTGGTATAGTGTAATAGATTTGAAAGATGCTTTTTGGGCCTGTCCTCTGGATGAGGCATCCAGAGATTATTTTGCCTTTGAGTGGGAGGACCCCGAAACAGGACAAAAACAACAATTAAGATGGACTGTGTTACCACAAGGGTTTACGGAGTCACCAAATCTATTTGGACAAACTTTAGAAACAATTCTACAAGATTTCACAATACCTAAGGAGGTAAAATTATTGCAATATGTGGACGATTCATTAGTAGCAGGAGAAACTGAAGAGGGGATCCGAAAAACCACCATTAAATTGTTAAATTTTCGAGGGGAAAAGGGATTAAAGGTGTCCCGATCAAAGCTACAGTTTGTAGAACAAGAAGTAAAATATTTAGGACATTGGCTGAGTAAGGGAAGGAAGAAGTTAGATCCTGATAGGGTATCTGGGATTCTATCCTTAAGACCCCCACAGACTAAAACGGAAATTAGGCAAATACTGGGATTAGTAGGATATTGTAGACCATGGCTTGAAAATTATAGTGATAAAGTAAAATTCTTATATGAAAAATTAACTAATAACCAACTTAAGTGGTTTATTGAAGTTGATCAGAGATTTGAGGAAGCAAAAAGGGCATTAATACAAGCACCTGTATTGAGCCTCCCAGATCTAGAAAAACCTTTCTATCTCTTTGTGAATACATCAAGCCAGACAGCATATGGAGTTCTTACTCAAGACTGGGCAGGAATCCAAAAAACCCATGGGGCATTGTTCTAAGTTACTTGATCCAGTAAGCAGAGCATGGCCTGCTTGTCTCCAAGCTTTGGTTGCTACAGCATTATTAATAGAGGAAGTTAGGAAGATTACCTTTAGTGCTCCTTTAAAAGTGTATACCCCACACAATGTCAGAAATGTTTTACAACAAGAAGCGGAAAAATGGTTAACGGACAGCCGGACCCTAAAGTATGAAGCAATACTAATAGACTCCCCTGACTTAGAACTGAGGGTGACTTCTGCTCAGAGTCCAGCACAATTTTTGTTTGGAGAACCATCAGAGGAATTACAACATAACTGTTTAGAGGTAATTGAGACCCAGACTAAGGTGAGACCAGATCTAAGAGATGCTGAGTTGTAAAATGGAGAAGCGCTGTTTATAGATGGCTCCTCCCGAGTGGTAGAAGGGAAGAGAAAATCGGGATATGCAATAATTAATAAGGACTTAGAAATTGTGGAATCAGGACCTCTGAGTCCATCATGGTCAGCTCAGGCTTGTGAGCTGTATGCCCTATGTGGGGCCCTGGAATTATTAAAAGGAAGAAGCGGGACTGTATTTACAGATTCTAAATACGCATATGGGGTGGTCCACACTTTTGGAAAAATTTGGGAAGAAAGAGGTTGGATTAATACTCACGGGAGGAATTTAATACATCAAGAATTAATAGTAAAAATTTTAAAGGCGTTAAGAGAACCAAAGGAGATAGCAGTGGTACATGTGAGGGGACACCAAAAGGGACTTTTGGTGATTACCGAACTAGAGGAAATAACTTAGCAGCTAAAGAGGCCCAGGAAGCAGCCTTGAGGACTAAAGTTGCCAAAATTAATGTCATACAAACAAAGGAGGACACCAGCAAAGAAGGACGAGAGGAAAGAGAGAAGGAGTTTACCCCAGAAGGACAAACAAAATTGAAGAAAATAGGAGCTAAATTAGAACAAGGAAAATGGGCACTGCCCGATGGGCGAGAAATGCTGCCAAAAGCCTACACCAGGCGATTATTAGAACGTTTGCATGCACAAACACATTGGGGTACAAAAGCGTTAAGTGATCATTTTCTTAAACAATTTGGTTGTATTGGAATTTTTGAAATAGCAAAGCAAATTACACAAGGTTGCTTAATTTGTCAAAAGGTAAATAAGACAGTGTTTCGACAAGCAGCCACGGGAGGGAGAAAAACAGCTTACAGACCTTTTGAGAAAGTACAAGTCGATTTCACTGAATTGCCTAAGGTAGGGAGGATAAAATATTTATTGGTAATAGTAGATCATTTAACACAGTGGGTAGAAGCGTACCCTGTAGCACGAGCTACGGCACAGATGGTGGTAAAAATTTTATTAGAACATTTGATACCTAGATATGGGATAATCCAGTACATTGATTCTGACCAGGGCACACACATTACTTCTAAAATAATAAAACTATTATGTCAATCATTAGGTATTCAGTGGGAATACCACACTCTGTGGCACCCACAAAGCTCAGGGAAGGTAGAAAGAATGAATCAAACAATAAAACAACAATTGGCTAAATTAATGATTGAGACACAAATGCCCTGGACGAAACGTTTACCATTGGCACTTAACAAAAACATACAGTGAGACTGGAATATCGCCATATGAAATGTTCTATGGCATGCCTTATTTTCAAGGAATGCCTCTGGGGAACAATGTAATTGAGGATCATAGTATCCAACAAGATATAATTACCATTGGAAAAAGATTAAAAGAATGAAGAGAGATTGGGATGGTGGCCCAAACACCACCTTTAGGATTTGCAATTCATCAGTTAGAACCAGGAGATAAAATTCTGATAAAAACATGGAAAGAAGGAAACCTATCTCCCCTCTGGGAAGGACCTTTCCTTGTTTTATTCACTACAGAAACAGCTGTGAGAACTGCTGAAAAAGGATGGACACATGTGTCACGAGTGAAAGGTCCAGGGAAGGAGTGGAAGGTCACATCTGACTAAATTGCTGTGGGAATTTTATTGCGGCTACTCCTGTAATAGAAACAGGAGTGAAACATGAAATTCCCACAGTTGCTAAAAATCTACTTGTAAATCTTGCTGAAAACATTGCTAAGTCATTGAATGTAACTAATTGTTACGTTTGTGGTGGAACAAATCGAGGTGAACGATGGCCATGGGAAGCTATGGAGAGCAATATAAGTAATCCCCAAGTTTGGAAAACAATGGGAAAGGGTAATAGGAAACAACAATGGGTACTCCAAACGAGTATCATCGGAAGGAGTTGTTGGCAAAAGAAGAACAGGAAAAAGGAGCTGGAACTAGAATTTGTCCTTGGTGTAGAAGGTGGTGTTTATTTGTAAGAACTGCAGGCTAACTGGCAGTTTTCTGTAGCCATAAAGCCTTGCAAATAAAGAGGATCGCCAGGCTCGGGCAAGTGCTCAGGTCTGGACAAACCACTGATCTAGCAAAGCTCTGGCCTTCACAAGCAGTGCTCAATTAATTTGGGTACTAAGAAAGCACCCCCTTAAAGGAAGGAAGAGGGCAAGACCGGAGGGGAACTGGTGTTGCGGCTTAAAAAGGGTCTGCCAAGGGCTGCAACCCCTTTGGGCTGTGACCGCCGACCACTATGGCCCTGACCGGACCTCTTCTAGTTCTACTTGGGGTGAGTTCCTTGACTCTGACTACGGCAAATAACTGTAGTCAATATTGGAACAAGTCCAGCTGGGGTTTACCCCAGAAAAATGGGAAAACTGAGGACCTTTTCTAATTGTACAGCCCGTACGTGTAATCAACAATAAAACCTAGTTTTTTCCTGTTACCCATAAATTAGGGAGAGCAACTAGGAGTCCAGGTGTATAACGAATGGCCTCCTGAGAGATAAACTTGGAATGGAATCAATCTAGGAGGATTTTGGGGAGATTTTATGGGTGGTGATTGGCTTACTAAAATCGGGATAGTTGTATTGGGGATATGTGGGGAATTGTTACTAGATTAATCTACTCGGTTATACAAGGAATGCAGGTATCTGCAGTACTCAATTGGAAACGAAAACACGAATCAATACTATAAAGAAAAAGATGGGGGATTGTGAAATATGTTCATCTGATTCGTGTGATGAAGTGTAAGCTTCTGGACTTTTATGGATTTCTCCTGCACCATAAAAAGGGGTATTTTACAGGAGAAAGTTAAACTACTTGGCTGGTATATCAGCTCAAACCAGTTTGACCACTGACCGCATAGTATTGTGTAAAGAAAGTGCATGCATACGGTTTGGGGTCATCCTGGGGGCACGCCGAGGGAGATTCGAGAAGACTCTAGCAGAAGAAGAGGGCATGCGCTGAAGAAGACACGCCTGTTCATTAACATGTATTAGCAGACACGCCTATTCATGAATATGTATTAGCGAACAGGATCACGCTGAGGAAGATTCGAGAAGATCCTAGAAGGAGAAGAGGGCATGCGCCAAAGAAGACACGCCTGTTCATGAATATGTATTAACGGACAGGATATAAACCAGGAACAGGAGCTGTACCGCGTGCGTCTTGGTGGAGCGGAGACTCCCGGCGCACCCAGCGCTGTTTGCTTGCCTCTATTCGCTTAATAAATTGTACATTTGAATTGGAATCCTGTTTGGGACTAAATCATTTATAACACAGATAATTAATCAGACTGAAATTAGCGGTATCATTAGAGGAACATGGAAAGCTTTTAGGGCAAAGCACTCTATAACTACAAATCCCTTGGTGAGATATAATAAAGGTTATCATAGCTTTGTACGGGCGCTTTTCCCATCACGAGGAGTAGTACAGCTATGTGAAATATGTTCATCTGATTCGTGTGATGAAGTGTAACCTTCTGTCCTACATATCCTTGTATGACCGCAAGCCTAAGTCTAGCAGAGTGGTTAATGTATATAATGTAATACATTGTAAACTTCAATTGGAATCCTGTTTGGGACTCAGACGTTTATCTCAGCTAGAAAAAGCAATAGTTAGCTTGTCGGCAGAAATGGAAATTATCGCCAATTATCGTATACATACGGAGGGGTTAACAGATGGAATTTTGGCCTGTGAGAAAACTGCAGTTAGAATATCAGAAAATGGATGGCTGGGTAAGAAACAGATACTATGCTGGGTGAGAGAAAACAGCCCAAGAGATAAGAAAGTTGATCAAGGTTAGGGGAGGATGGGGAAGACATGCAGTAACGGAGGAATATAAAGCACAATTCACAATTTTGTTTGCCTTATAACATTCTGCTATTGGCTTGAGCATGGTTGATATGTGACTGCTGGATTACGGTAATATGCCGCGTGAACAAAGCCTACGAACCAACAGACAGGGTGGCTGGGGCACGTGCAGCACGTCTGGCCAGCGGGCGCGTATGCCATAGGCTCTCTGTGTTGAAAGGTGGCAACCAAGGCGTGTTCTGACACTCGCTGGCCACGTGTGTCGAAACTCGTTCCTCTGCAAATGTATAAATACCGGGATTTCCCAAAGGGCAGTGGGCCGGTGTACGGCAAGGCCACCGTTGCCTCCGTGGGGACGCCCACGTAAAGCTGGCACCTACCGACTGCTGGGCTGAGTTCGTGGTGCAGGACGATAGAAGAATGTACAGATGGTCCATCTTCCTCACAGTCCTCGGGTTGCGAATGAACCATCAGGTTTTGTTTATAGATAAACAAAAAGGGGTTGATATTGGGATCACCCTGCATGGCTCGACCTTAAGGAGAAGGAGCTGTGGCATTGAGAAGCTGGTAAACAGCCGGACACCTGCAGGGCTCAACCTTGAAGAGAAGGAGCTGTGGTAAACAACTAAGAAGAAGCAAAGGAGCGCGTGGACATACAGAGGCGACCAATCCTGCCTCTGTGAGAGTCGCGTGGACTTAAAGCAATAGCCAACCGGGTAGCACTTTTAGGTGCGTGAACGGGCTGTATTTGTATAAAAAGCACGCTACGCTAACAATAAAGGTCTTTGGCCTGAAGCCCTGCCACAGTCCGTGCCCTATTACTCCACACTCCTGAGCAATTTTTTCTCCAGGCTTAACGGTCCCAGACCTCTCAGCCTTCCGTCCTATGGAAGATGCTGCGGTCCCTTAAATCAGCTTTGTGGCCCTTTGATAGCCTTGCTTTAGCAGGTCAACAACTTTCTTGCACTGGGGAGCCCAGCACTGGACACAGCACTCCAGATGTGGCCCACCGGTGCTCAGTGGAGGAGAAGGTTAACTTCCCTCCATCTGCCGGCAATGCTTTTCCTAATGCAGCCCAGGAGGCTGCTGGCCTTTGCTGCGAGGCTGCATGGCTGGCTCATGCTCAGCTGCTTGCCCTCCAGGACCCTAAGGTACTTCTCTGCAGAGCTGCTATCTAGCCAGTCAGCCCCCAGCATGATGTCCACAGTGTGGCTGGATGACAGGCTGTCCTCCCCCGGGGACTTTCTCAGCAGCAGCTTGTCCTTCTTGGAGATCGGCTTCACCTCTGTCACAGGCCTCACGCATTGCTGCAAGAGTCACCTGGGACAGCAAACCCCTCTCCTGCCAGGGATGCACAGCCCAAGCCCGTTTTCTGTCTGGTCTTGGGGACTGCAGCTTTTGCTCTCGTTGTGAGAACCTCCTTCATCATTATGTTGCCTCCTGCCATCCACTCCAGCACACATCGGCTGTGAAGCCTTTCCACACAAAGAGGGCCAATCTTTTGGTATCAGGTGTCCATGTGACAAATCTGCCCTTGGCCCTGGTGCCACATCTGAGGTGCTACAGGCCTAATGTGCACCAAAGCCCACAGCCTGGAGCACAGACAGCAGGAGGACAACATGCCATCGCAAAGCTGTGACGTTAGGGGAGCAAGAGCCAAGACGGAAAAGGACAGCTCCCACAGCTTTTGTGACTGACGGAGATACAACATCTTTAGGCGAGACTAACAGGGAAGGCGAGAAGTGGAGGATGCCCTGCTTGCTACCAGAGCAGGTCAGATGTGTGGATGTTCTCTATGGGACATGCAACAGGTTAGGCGGGATCTTGTGTGTGGGTCAGCTTCTAACTGTGCCACCCAGTCTGAGGCTCACCTGGACCTTGTACTCCCAAAAGAGGAAAAGTTGGTCAGGGATGGGAAGACCAGTTTCAGCCTTGGTTGTAGTCACCATGAAACTGTGGTCTCCCAGATCTGCACAGAAGCGGGGAAGGAGAGTAGCCGAGCACAGACCCTGCACATGCGGGAATGAGAACTTGGCCTATTGAGGGCACTGGCAGGTGGGATCACATGGGGGCAGTGTCAGGGCCCTGAGAGCATCCAGAGGCCTTCAGGACCCTGGGGGGTCCATCCACACCTCTGTCCATGGGCCCAGGTGACCATTGAAGACCAGGCCTGAGTTTCAGCCCCAGCTTGATCGATGCTCTAGGTGTACTGGTCTCCAGACACAGCCTTGCCTGTCCATCGACCTTGTTCACTTGTACGTGAAGAGTCACTTCCCAGCTTGATTCTTTATGGGGTGTACAATGGATGACACTGTGGCCCTCCAAGTGCCAGAGCCCAGGTGAGTCACAGAGGCCTAGGGCCTTTCTCCTTCCTTTCTTCCCATCACTTGATCAGCTTTTGGGAGGAGAGGAAGGAAAAGCAGATGAGGTTTCTGGGTGCCAATGACTGAAAGGATGGAGCAGAGCCATCACATGTGAAATGATCTAAAGCCTAGGCTAGTTCAAAACTGTTATCTTCTGTTCCTATATCTGAGGCCTTCTATCTTCAGGAAGAACCTGGAAGCTCCGAGATCCCTCCATCTTCCCCTCTTTTAGCAATTCAGTTGACAGTACCCAAGTCAGAGGCTTTCCTTCAGTTCTGTTTACAGTGTAAAGCACCCCATGGTCTGGAGATATGGCAGGATAGTTGCATAAGGATCCCACTCCTTTGGACAAGAAGATGGATGTTCCCGGGAGGATGGATGTTCTCAGGGGGCATGACGTACCAATAGCTGTGTTCAGGGAGCTGGTCAAAGGCCTTGTCTCCATTTCTGTAACGGCGGCACAGATGCCTGGTTCATGTGTAAACTCTTTCTCCGGATTCTGGCATTTAGCGAGCAAGCTGGTCTGACCTCAGAGCTGGCCCTGCTTGGAGCCAGTGCAACACCAGAGACCTCCTGACCCTCCTTCCACCCTGAATTGTCCTGTGATGTAGAGACCCTCTCCTCCAGCTTAGTCTCTTCTCATATGACATGTGGCAAGGCACAGGCCTGTTGGGAAAGAGACTGCTGCGAGGGGGTCTCTAGTCCAGCCTCCAGGCTGGCCGTGACTTTGCGGCGCTGAAACTTGAAGAGCTCCAAAGGTGGAGATCATGGCAACGCTCCTCCTAGTCCATTTTATTTTTCCTGAGGTTCAGCCTAAAGCTCCCAAGAGGCAGCTTGTGGCTGTTCCTTCTGTCGTATCAATGGTGACTGCAGAAAACAGGTTGGCTCCGTTATCCCTCCAGGCAGGTGCAGGCTCTTGCTAGGTAAACCCGTGCCTCCACTTCAGCAGGCTACAGACACCCAGCTCCCTCAGACTCTCCCCACAGCTCATCCTTTAGGCCCTTCACTTCAAGTTGGCAGACCTCCTCCAGACACTCCACTCTCCTTTCGAAATGTGAGAACCACTGACTCATATGGCATTGTCACAGTTCCCAGATACTTCACCTCAGGACACTCCTTAGTCAGTCAGGTCCCTGTCCATGCTGCTGCATGGAGTTGTTTCTGAGCTTTTCCTTCAAAACCTTGAGGTTTCTGCTGGCCAAATCCCAGGTGTGCCAAGGTCCCTCTGGACTGAACCTCCAACAGTCCAGCTTTTAAAGTATGCGTGCCAACGGCCATCCTGAGTCGTGGTGCCTCTAACAAGATCAGAACTTAAGTAGCTGCAGGACACTACAGAGAAGAAAAGAGTACTGGCGTTAAGTTGAGTTGCAATGCGAGGTAGAAAGCACCACAGTAACCACCGCAGAGACACCAAAGGAGGGTTCAAAGTGAGCAAATGCAGGGCCACTGGATAAACAGTGAAAAGTCCTTGGCTTTTTGCATGGGTGGGGATAAGGATGGTTAAAGAGCAGGACTTGAGAGGTGGGAAAAGAATGAAAAGGGAATGAACGGTGAAGCAAAGGAAATAACCAGGGCTGTTTGGGGATACCTGTGAAGCAGTCCTGCATCTGAGCAACACTGCCTGGAGGAGGAGAAGACAACTTCAGCTGATCTGACTATGCCAGCATCTGACTTACTTCCATGGTCACGGGGAACCTGACAGCTTTCCCTACTGTCATCAAGGGCACACCTAGAGAGGAAGGAACCACAGCATCATTTAGTTTTCCACTCTCCTGAATGGGACCTCAGTAGGTCTCCAGTCCAACCTCATGCTCACAGCAGAATCGGCTACGGAGTCAGACCACTTTGCTCAAGGCTTTGCCACATGGGGGCTGGAAAATGTCCAAGGACAAAGACAGGAAAACATCTCTGGGAAACCTGCTTCAATGTTTGGATGCCCTTATGGAGAGAAAGATTGTCCCTATCTCCAGCCTCAACATTCCTTATTTCAACATTTGACTATCGTCTATTATCGTCCTGCCAAGCACCACGGTGACAAGACTGGCTCCATCTTCCTGAAAACCTCCCTGCAGGGACTGGCTGGCTGCTATGAGGTTCCCCAGACCTTCCCTTTCCCAGGCCGAAGGCAGCCCTTTCCCTCAGTTTCTGCTCCCCAGGCAAGTGCTGCAGCCCCTGCGCATCTTGGCAGCCTCCCACTGAAGTCACTCCCAGTTGTCAACGTCTTCCTTGATGTGGTGGATTGACTCTGGCCAATAGCCCGGCAGCCACGCAGCCGCTCACTCTTTCCCCCCCTTCCCCACTGGGACAGGAGAGAGAACAGGAAGAAATAAAGCACGGAAAGTTGTGGGTCAAGATAAAGACAGCTTAGCAGGTGAAAGAAAGAGATTTTTTAAAAATCAACAAGCAATAATAATAACAAGCAACGCAAAGGCAACCACTCACCACCTCCCACAAGCAAAAATGATGCCCAGCCAGTCTCCACACAGAAGACTCTTTGAATGAAAAAACGTTAATGGAGAAGCCGCTGCCTGAGCATTCACACACCAATCAAGGAGTTGCACACACACCACCCGAGACTTTAACTGCTGGGTCTGGAGTCCCTTTGCAGCAGGAGACTCCAGTGAGCCGACGTGTGCGCCTTTCGACTCTACACACACACACACACACACACACACACAGAGTCTCTCTTGGGTGCTTTCTCTTCCCTCAGGCTCAACCCTAGGTTTCCTGAAGCAGAATCTCTGACATGACGTATACCAGTTGAATTTATTAAGCAGTACAGTGGTGAAGAACAGCTTGAGCTGAGTGCCTCTGGAGACGGACCCCGAACCAGAGACTCTCTGGACAATTATACCCTTACAGTCTAAGCTCCCCTCCCCTTGTGAGACGGTTTAGTCCAGTTGGAGTATTTGGGTCTGGGGTCTCCTTTTTCCTCATTGGATCCTTTCACTGTCTCCAAGCGGGCCGTTCTTTTTCTTTTCTCGATGAGGCAACCTCTGCTGATGGATGTGGCTATCTTATCTTTCTAATTTACACCAGTTTCAGGGCCTTCCCTCACGCGACTAAGTAAGAGTTCAGTAGAACTTCATCAGTAGCTAGGTGGAAGTTCACCGCTTATGAAGGTCTAAGGCCTTTTACTAATGCTATGCAATGGATTCCATGTGAACTAGGAAGTGATTCCTGTAACAAAAATATTCTAGTTCCTTCTTCCTCTGTCCCAGCTTTTATTGCTCAGCACAACGTCGTACGTTAGAGAGTATCCCTTTGGTCAGTTGGGGTCAGCTGTTCTTGCCCATCTGCAGCCCACTCACTGGGAGGGAGCAGAGGCGGCCTTGACACTGTGCAAACACTGCTCAGCAATAGCCAGAACACTGGTGTGTTATCAACACTGTTTAAGGCACAAATGCAAAACATAGCACCACACAGGCTGCTATGAAGGAAGGTAACCCCATCCCAGCCAGATCAGTACACCTGAACTGGGGCCCTAAAACTGGATATAATTGGTTACAGGTGGTCTAACAAGCAATGAGCATGGGGAGACAACCACTTCCCTCACTCTTTTGGCGAGGCTCCTCTTTATACACTTCAGGACACTGCTGGCTGCCTTTGCTGCCAGGCCACACTGGATCAAGTGGTTAATGTCTTTTGTAGTTAATAATTCTAATCTTTCATATATTTTCACCTGTGCTGATACAATGACCATTTCTGAAGTAATGTTTTCAGCAGACTGTCTAGACAAAGGCCCTTTCCATTGTTCTCCTTCCCTTACTCTTTGTTCATTCAGATACTTCCCACCCACACTGCTGCTTTGAGCTTCAGGGACTAAAAGCCTGCCTGTCTTTCAGTAGTATAACGGTATCTTTAGCCAACTCTTTTAATTGTATCTACCTTTATCTATCTATCTATCTAAAACATTTCTCGTAAGATCATCCCTTGTAGAAAGGCGACCTCATTAGAGGCAGCTTGTACTTAGTATATGGTTGAGGAGTGTTTTATTGCTTAAGACACTTGATCGTGCTTTACTTTGCTTTGCTTGCAAATGGGAAACATCCTTCTGTGCCTGTGTGCAGCCAGTCCTCTAAGGAAAGTGGGTGGGAGATGGTGCAATGGAGCTCTAACATTCAGCTCCCAGAGTTCAGAGAAGTCTGATGAAGGGAAAGTGATGTAAATCCCAGGTGGCCAATGACAGGTGGGGAGTCTGGGGAGGTGAGGAGCAAGGTTGTCCACCCAGTGTCAGATCTCAAGGGACTGCTTTTCCTACCTGTCCAGACCTCCTCAGGAGACGCTCCTGACACTCAGGATCCATATCAGTTGGATAATGCTTCTATCACTTCTTTAAACTGAAATTAACAAAATACCGCCTTTAAAATTAAAAATAACTTTATTAGGTGCACTTTGAAATCTTCCTTCTTAACCACGCTATGAAACAACTCAGATTAGCTATACGAGTCTTGCAGACGTGGAGAACGTTACAGGAAGAGGCATGACTTGTTAGGGCTTTCTGTGTTTTAAGGAGCCCCATGGTGTATTTGGGGCTCAGTCCGTGAACCTCAGATACTGGGAGAAGACTGAACAAACCTCTCAAGAAGTCAAAGCCAGAAGCAAACCCCAAAATACCTTGAAGCATTAATGGGACTTAATGAGACCCATTACTGCCAAAGGCTCCTCATTGACTCATTAGAGCAGATACTTGGAGACGGTGACTGCAGGTAGGCAAGGGCACTGCACAGGTGGCTGTAATGCTGAGAAAACCCTTGGTTCATTTTATGAAGCAGGCAAGGCCAAACCCTGAGCCCAGGTCCTGGGAAGGCAGTTTCTGAGAAGAGAAGAATAAAGTTTTGTCTCACTGGCCCTGGTGGTAGAGACAGCTGCTATAGTCAAGACGACAAAGACCTCAGTCCTTTTGGACCTCTCGGTCTTGCTAGAACCCTTGGCCATCTCTATGCAGGCTGCCCTACACTGTCCCATGCCTCACCTCTTTCCCTTCAGCTTGCTGACAGCCATCTTGCTTTCCCACCTAGCTCTCACCCTGGCATTTCTATGCCTTCACTGATGGCTCTCCACCCTCACCAGCTGCTCCTTGAAACACAAAGCCATGGGATAATCCAGACTCCCTCTGGGTGATCTCTTGCAGCACAAGACTACCCTCTCAGTGAGGATTATTTTTTCTCACATCCAGACAGAACCTTCCCAGCTGTAATTTGTGGAGGTTTCTTGCTCTTCCCGCTACTAAGAAAAGCTCCATTGTCCCTGAAACTGTGAGGAATGAGCGATTTGTGTAAAGAAAATCTAGTGAATATAAGCTTGAAGCAAATGTCATTGATATTGAAATAAAGGAATATATGTAGGGCATGACCATAAGCAGGGGAGTGGTCGTCCTTATGTAACTTCCTGATAAGTATAGTTTGGGTAACTCCCTTGATATGTGTAACTTATGTAGCCTCCTGATATGTAAGTTAGTTCCTGATATACTAGTGCAAACCAGTGTTGTAAATAACCGCAGAAATGTCAAGAAAATGTATAGCCAAATAAAGTAGCATAATATAAGTAGAATAACGGAGCGCCTGCACAAACAGAGAGGTCATGTAGAGTGCACTGACGAAGAGGAGCATCTTCCTCCAAACGACCACCGGACGACCACCTAGAAAAAGATGAAGCATGCGCAGACCGGGGAAGTGGTGACGTACTTAAAGAAAGAGTCATCTTCCAAGAAAAAGGCGGAGAAAGGCAAGAAACGAAGCCTAGAGAAGTATAAAGGAAGGAATTGTAAGAAGTGAAGGTGTGCGTCTTGGTGGAGCGGAGACTCCCGACGCACCCAGCGCTGTTTGCTTGCCTCTATTTGTTTAATAAATTGCAAACTTAAATTGGAATCCTGTTTGGGACTAAATCATTTATCACAACTGGGGACTCGTCCGGGATGGTCTTGGTTCCTGAATACTGACTTGATCTAGGAGGGGCGCCCCACCATTTGGTGGCTCCTGATCGGGTCGGGACTAACACCATCCTGAACCCAAATAGGGGCAAGCAAAGAATTTGATTTTTTATGAGCTCCCTTGCCGGCTGCAGCAGTTTATTTTGCCCGTAATTCTGCGCGCGAAGATCCGAACGAAGATGACGGGGTTGTAAGTATTTAAGGTGTATACCGTTCGGTTGGGTGGGATTCGGTTGCCTGTGTGTGTAAGAGTGTGACTGAGACGGAACCTCGTTCCGAAGCGATTGTGGAGGTCTTCTAACCGCGGTTCCAATCTCCCGCGAGGGACTTGGCCGGTGAAGGACCGAAGCGATTTTTATAGGATCCATAAGTGAGTGAGAAGTTTGAAACCCCCTGCAAGACACTCTGCTTGGTAACCAAGGGCTGTAGGAATTGCCACAGTAAAAATTCCTAGATGGGTCAGACGAAATCGAGAACCCAGGACCAGAAGAAAGGGAGCGAATTACTAAAAATACCTCCGGAGATTCCATTAGGAATAATGTTAAAACATTGGAATAATAAGGGCCCTGGAAAAGGGAAGACAAAAGAGAAATTAGTTAAATATTGTATGGTAAAATGGCCAAAGAACCCCTTGAGACCCCACGTTTTTTTGGCCTTTATTTGGGTCATTTGAGGATTGGGTTTGTCAGGCGCTAAACCTGTATGTAAATTCTAAGGAACCGTTTTGCCAAGAGGAGAGCGAGTATGCTAGTTTATGGATAAAGGCCTGTGTGGGCATTTTTCATCTTAAAACAGGAGTAGGGAAAAATAAGACCGTAGGGGAGCAACACATGGAAAAGGAAAAGAAGGATTGGGACCCCCTAGATCACTTACCTCCCCCGTATAATCCAGCTACCCGTCAAATACCGTCACCAAATTTGATGACTTCCCCTACGGCCCCAGGGTCGAATTCAACTCTAAGGGGAGGATCCCAAACTGAGCACCCAGAGCGTCTTTGTATCCTTTACGGGAAGTACCTCTGGGTGGAGATAGAGGATTGGCAAGAGAGAGGGTTGGAAGAATTACTAAGAGAAGCTCAAAAGGTTTATGTCAGGAGGGACGAAGAAAAACAAGAAGCAGAGGCAAGAATTTTTGTAGCAGCAGTGAGGGAAAGTCAGAGGAGTAAGACTCAGCTGGGAGAGAAAAAAAGATAAGAGACCAGAACAGCCACCCCAGGGACAATCTCATCAAGACAGACCCACAACTCCCATCTGTTACTATTGTAACAAAAAGGGACGTGTTCAGAAAAACTGCCGTAAACGGGAATGGGATGAGAAAATGTTCAAAGAGGATTAGGGGTGTTAGGGGCTGTATCTTCTGGGGACCTCAACATCAACAGAGCCCTTGATAAAACTATTAGTAGGTCCCCAAAAAGAAGAATTTTTATTTTTAGTAGATACTGGAGCTGAAAGGTCAACGATTCAGAAACTCCCAAAAGGGGTAGGAAAAGGAAAAGCCCAGATGTCAGTAACAGGTGCAAAAGGAGAACCCTTCAAAGTCCCCATCTTAGAAGAAGTAGAGATTGAGACAGAGACAAAAATTTGTTTAAATGATTTACTTTTATTACCAGAAGCAGAATATAACCTATTAGGGAGGGACTTGATTTTAAAACTAAACCTAACTATTCAGAACCAAGGAGATCGGTTATATATTAACTTATGTACCTTAACCCAACTTGATGAGGAAAAAATTGACCCCCAAGTATGGTATAAGGAAGGAGATGTTGGGAGATTAGATATGGAACCCATCAAGGTACAAATAACAGACCCTCATAAGCCAATTAGAATTAAACAATATCCTATATCTATAGAAGGCCGGAGAGGTCTAAAACCTATTGTGGATAAATTACTAAAAAATGGGACTTTGGAACCATGTATGTCACCCCACAATACCCCGATACTCCCTGTAAAGAAATCAGATGGTACATATAGGATGGTACAGGATTTGAGAGCCGTGAATCGGCGAACAATCACCAAATTCCCTGTCGTGGCAAATCCTTATACTTTATTGAGTCACCTGTCTCCTAAACATATTTGGTATAGTGTAATAGATTTGAAAGATGCCTTTTGGGCCTGTCTTTTGGATAAGGGGTTCAGAGATTATTTTACCTTTGAATGGGAAGACCCCGAAACAGGACGAAGAACAACAATTAAGGTGGACTGTGCTACCACAAGGGTTTACGGAGTCACCAAATTTGTTTGGACAGACCTTAAAGAAAATCTTACAAGGTTTTACAGTACACGAGGAGGGAAAAATTATTACAATATGTGAATGATTTACTGGTAGCAGGAGAAACTGAAGAGGAGACCCGAAAAGCCACCATTAGATTGTTAAATTTTTTAGAGAAAAAGGGATTAAAAGTGTCCTGCTCGAAATTACAATTTATAGAGCAAGAAGTAAAATATTTGGGACATTGGTTAAGCAAAGGAAAAAAAAAGAAATCAGATCCTGACCGGGTTTCTGGTATTTTAATCCTAAGACCTCCACAGACTAAAAAGGGAATGGAAAAAAAAAAAACAAAAAAAAAAACCCAAACAAAACAAAACAAAACAAAAAAAAAAAACCACAAAAAACCCACACACACTGGTGGGATATTTATCCAAATTGTTAGATTCGGTGAGCAGGGGGTGGCCAGCATGTCTCCAAGCCCTAGTTGCTATGGCATTATTGATAGAGGAAGCTAGGAAAATTACCTTTAGTGTACCTCTAAAGGTATATATGCCACATAATGTTAGGAATGTCCTCCAACAGAGGACAGAGAAATGGTTGACAGATAGTAGACTTCTGAAATATGAAACCATCTTGATAGATTCACCTAATTTGGAATTAGGAGTCACCTCTGCCCAGAGCCCCGCTCAGTTCCGGTTTGGGGAACCCTCAGAAGCAGTAGTGCTATAACACAATTGTTTAGAAGTTATAGAATCCCAGACAAAAGTAAGGCTCAATCTTAGAGATATTGAATTGGAGGGAGGAGAAAAATTGTTTGTAGATGGATCCTCCCAAGTAATAGAAGGGAAGAGAAAATCAGGATATGCAAAAATTGACAAGGACTTAGAACTTGTGGAATCAGGACCTCTGAGTCCATCATGGTCAGCTCAGGCTTGTGAGCTTTATGCCTTATGTAGGGCCCTGGAATTATTAAAAGAAAGAAGAGGGACCATATTCACAGATTCCAAATATGCATATGGAGTAGTCCATACTTTTGGAAAAATTTGGGAGGAAAGAGGCTTGATTAACACTCAAGGAAAGAACTTAATACATCAGGAGTTGATAGTAAAATTTTAAAAGTGTTAAGAGAACCAAAGGAAATAGCCGTGGTGCATGTGAGGGGACACCAAAAGGGATTAGATTATCGAATTAGAGGAAATAATTTAGCAGATAAGGAGGCTCAGGAAGCAGCCTTGAGGATTGAAACTGTTAAAATTAATCATACACAAACAAAGGAGGACACTAGTGGAAGAGGATAAGAGGAAAAGGAGAAAAAGTTTACGCTGGAGGAACAAGCAAAATTAGAGAAAATAGGAGCTAGAGTGGAACAAGGGAAATGGACATTACCTGATGAGCGAGAGATGTTGCCAAAAGCTTACGCTAGGCAGGTATTAGAACGCTTACACGCGCAAACACATTGGGGTACAAAAGTGTTAAGTGATCATTTCCTTAAACAGTTTGGCTGTATTGGAATTTTTTGAAATAGCAAGGCAAATTACACAAGGGTGTTTAACTTGTCAAAGGGCAAATAAGGCCGTGTTTCAACAAGTGGCCATGGGAGGAAGAAAACTAGCTTATAGACCGTTTGAAAGGATTCAAGTCGACTTTACCAAATTACCAAGAATAGGAAGATTGAAATATTTGTTAGTTATAGTAGACCATTTAACACGATGGGTCGAAGCCTATCCTGTAGCAAGAGCGACAGCTCAGACGGTGATAAAATTTTACTAGAACACCTAATCCCCAGGTATGGGATAATACAATATATTGATTCTGATCAAGGCACTCGCTTTACTTCTAAAATTATAAAATCCTTGTGCCAATCATTAGGTATTAAATGGGAATATCATACCCCATGGCATCCTCAAAGTTTGGGAGTAATAGAAAGAATAAACCAAACAATAAAGCAAGAGCTAGCGAAGCTAATGGTTGAAACACAGATGCCATGGACTAAATGTTTACCGCTAGCCCTTCTTAACATAAGGATCAAACCGCACAGTGAGACTGGATTATCGCCATATTAGGTTTTATACGGCATGCCCTATCTCCGAGGGAAACAATGTAGTGGAAGATTATAATATTCGGAAATATGTTATCATTTTAGGAGAAAGGTTGAAAGAACTAAGAGATATAGGAATAATGGCACAAACCCTACCTTTGGGGTTTGCAATCCATCAATTCAAACCAGGGGATAAGGTACTGATCAAAACTTGGAAGAAAGAAACTTTAGTTCCTTCATGGGAAGGACCCTTTGTTGTATTGTTAACTACAGATACTGCCATCTGGACCGCGGAAAAGGGGTGGACGCACGCGACTCGAGTAAAAGGACCCATGAAAGACTGGAAAGTTATTTTACAACCTGGAACCACAAAAATAACATTAAAAAGGGAATGAACGTATGAGAAATGATCACGAATTAAAGACTATAGCATTAAGCAATTATCGGGCAGGACTAAGTTTATGTCCACTCTGTAAACCATGTTGTATGATTATTGAGGGTTAGGTGTAACCTGTGTAACAAATATATCATTTCCCACAGAGGCTAACAGGGACGTTTTCAAATTCAAAGCTGAAGTTTCCTCTGCATTCAGTGTGGACAGACTACTCCTATAGGAGATTTCTGGTGGGTAAGATTTATTACTGTCATCGAAATAAAGAAGTCCGCTTGAGAAGGGGGAGAGGGCAAGACCGGGTGGGGATTCTCAGTCGCGACCAAGTAAGGCCAGTCAAGGACGAGCACCCCTTGTAGCTGATGCCTCCGACCATGAGATCCCTTACCGGACCTCTCCTGATTTTACTCGGACTCACCAACCTGGTGACAGGTAATCAAAATTGCACCGAGTGCATAAGAACCGCCCAGCACGGACGAGTAAGTAATAAAACATTAATGTACCACACCTATTACGAGTGCAAAGGGAAACAGAACGGGAGTTGTATATACAATGGAACACAATATAAGAAATGCTCGGTGGAAAATGATACTGTTTGTTACGATCCAAAGGAACTTCTTTATCAATAGTGGGTAGAAATGAAAACAAATTCGGAAGTAGGAAGATTAATTGGAATAAGTAAGGATATGGCCAATTTGAGCACATCAGTATCGGTAATTTTTGATGCATGCGATACTATAGATGATGATCTGGATATTAATTGTGGGAGTGTAGAGTGGAGATGATGCTATAGTAATCAACCAAAATATATTTGCCCAGGTGGAGGTGGACGTCAATGTCAGATAAATCCTGATTATGTACCTAGTCAAACGGTGAGATATCAGTCAGCACACCTATGTGGAAGAAGGGGATGGTCTTGTGTATGTTAGGATACTGCAAGCTGGGGATATGACAGCCAATGTGGGGATTTACAAGCTTCAATCACAAGGGTACAAACAGACAATAATTGTACAACCTGTACCTGTAATTTAGTAAATTTAACCCTTATAAATTTAGAAATTTGGAAACAGAAAAAAATAACCAAAATTGGACTTAAGATATATGGACCTGGAGAAGACCCAGGTGTAGTTATTAATATTGAAATGAAAGAAAAGAGAATCGGTGCAGCATAGACTGTTATTTAAGTCATTTTGTCATGAAATGGAAACAGGAACGAAATATGAAATTCCCACAGTGGCTAAAAATCTATTTGTAAATCTTGCTGAGAACATTGCTAAGTCACTAAATGTAACTAATTGTTATGTATGTGGTGGAACTAATCAGGAGAGAATTGGCCCTGGGAGGCCCAAGAGAGCAACATACCAGACCCTAATGTTTAGAACATATCAACTCAGGTCAGGAAACAACAATGGATATTACAAACCAGCATAATAAGAAGAAGCTGTTGGCAAAATGACGCTGGGAGTAAACCAGTCGGATATTTAGTATGTGAAGGGGGATATAACTGGAATAGTACTTACCAAAAGTAGGATAAATGGGGCACTGCCCAAGAAATAAGTAAAAATCATGCGAATTGGACCAACGGAACCACTATTGATAAAGGGTGGTCAAGTCCAGAAGGGCAATATTGGATCTGTGGAAAATTTGCATATACCCGATTACCAAAAAACTGGACCGGAGCGTGCGTGTTAGGAACTATACGGCCAAGCTTTCTCTTATTACCTATAAACCGAGGAGAACGCCTAGGGGTACTGGTATATACAGACGCATTAGAAACTCACAACCGAAGGGGAAAAAGAGAGCTACAAATAGGAAAATGGAAAGATAATGAGTGGCCACCTGAAAGAATAATAGCATATTATGGCCCAGCGACATGGGCAGAAGATGGGTCCTGGGGATATAGGACCCCCATTTATATGTTGAATAGAATAATCAGGTTGCAAGCTGTAGTAGAAATAATTGTAAATAAAACGGGTAATGCTCTAGGATTGGTGGCTAAACAAAATACTAAAATGCGTACAGCCCTATATCAAAATAGACTCGCACTAGACTATTTACTAGCACAGGAAGGAGGAGTCTGTGGAAAATTTAATCTCACAAATTGTTGTTTAGAGATAAATGATGAAGGAAAAGCCATCAATGAATTAGTAAGAGAAATGAAAAAAGTAGCCCATGTGCCAGTCCAAACGTGGAATGGAATAAATGTCCAAGGACTATGGACAACGTGGGAAAATTTATTCTCAGGAAACTGGGTAACAAAAATCATTATCGTTTTGTTAGGATTGTTTGGAGGTATGTTAATAATACCATGTCTAATTCCTTGTCTTTCACAAGCTGTAGCTTCTGCGATTAATGGAATGAAATTTACAGCCACTCCAATAGAACCAACACAGAGTGAGAGAAAACATGTTTTAATGTTGGTAAAACATATAGAGGAACCCGAGTTAATACCCATCAAACAAACTTTAAATAAATTTTACACGAATCACAGTGGTGAAAAAGAAAACGGGGGATTGTGAGGAATGAGCGATTCGTGTAAAGAAAATCTAGTGAATATAAGCTTGAAGCAAATGTCATTTATATTGAAATAAAGGAATATATGTAGGGCATGACCATAAACAGGGGAGTGGCAGTCTTTATGTAACTTCCTGATAAGTATAGTTTGGGTAACTCCCTTGATATGTGTAGCTTCTGTAGCCTCCTGATATGTAAGTTAGTTCCTGATATACTAGTGCAAACCAGTGTTGTAAATAACCGCAGAAATGTCAAGAAAATGTATAGCCAAATAAGGTAGCATAATATAAGTGGAATAACGGAGCGCCTGCACAAACAGAGAGGTCATGTAGGGTGCACTGACGAAGAGGACCATCTTCCTCCAAACGACCACCGGACGACCACCTAGAAAAAGATGAAGCATGCGCAGACCGGGGAAGTGGTGACGTACTTAAAGAAAGAGTCATCTTCCAAGAAAAAGGCGGAGAAAGGCAAGAAACGAAGCCTAGAGAAGTATAAAGGAAGGAACTGTAAGAAGTGAAGGTGTGCATCTTGGTGGAGCGGAGACTCCCGGCGCACCCAGCGCTGTTTGCTTGCCTCTATTTGTTTAATAAATTGCAAACTTAAATTGGAATCCTGTTTGGGACTAAATCATTTATCACAAAACCATTCTTCAAGCAGCTGCAGGCTGCAGCTACTGCAGTGCCCTGACCCTCCACTTCCCCAGGCTAAACAAGCCGTTGTTAAAAATAAATATATTAAGGTCTGCGCCCGCGATCCTGCAGACACCGCCCCCCCCCGCGACACACGCGCGCTCAGACTCACTCAGCCACCCCCCCCCGCGCGCGCGCGCTCCCCCTCCCTGCGCTGCAGCTCCGGACCCGCAGGCCGGTGGGTGCGGCCCCCCCCGGCCGGAGACTCTCCGGCGCCCCGGAGCAGCGGGGGGCAAGGGGGGCTGCAGCCGCGCGTGCCCCGCTGCCCGGCAACCGGCCCCCCCGGCGGCGGGGGAGGGAGCCTGGCGCAGAGGCTGGCTGGGGGAGGGGGGATGGCGGCGCTTTTCGGAGGTTTCTGTTTGGGTCGGTTGGGTTGGGTTTTTTTTTTTCTCTTTTCGTTTTTCACCTCCCCCGCCGTTCGCGTTCGTTGGTTTTCACCGCGCGGCGGCGGCGGCCCGCGCGCAGCGGGGCTGTTGTGCCAAACGCGGGTTCCGTCACCCGGTGCGCAGAGCGCCGGGAAACACACGGAGTCGAGACGGCGGCTTTTCTTCCGCCCCTGCGCCGAGCTGGGTGCCGGTGGTAGGCCCACAAAGCTGGCGCGCCTCGGTTAACGCAGGGAAAATATTTCTACGCTCCGAGCAACAAGTCACCGTTATTTTCTTGAGAGCTGGCGCAGGCGCCCTTGCGCCTGTTGGTTCCCGCAAGCCTCGTCTCCACGGCGACAGCGTCCTCCTTTTTTACTGCGCGTGCCCCGTGAGGAAGGGGCTTCTGTGGGTAGGGGTCTTCCCCTACCGGAGGGCAGGCTTGTGCTATGCCGAGTCGATGTTAATTAGATGTTACTTAGGATAGTTCACTCAAAGGTCGGCAGTTGCGTTCCCTTTGCGGTTGCCTTGTTCCTTCCCTCAGGCTTGCGCCTCGTTGACTCCTGACAGAGCCTAAACAATACCCCCGCTTTGTGCCTCGCATACCTTCAGCAGGGTGACTGACCGACGGACTGGCCGACCGACGGACTGAGGACGAAAGGCGGGAGGGGGGCACGGGTGCGGCAGGGACGCCGCGGGGTCCTAAAGTCTCCCGCCTTCCTTCCTTCCCCGGGCCGGCAAAACTGCTGGCGGAAGGGGGAGGGGGGGTGTCTCCGTGTGTGCGTGTGGCCGCGGGCGAGGGGTTCGTGCCGGGGCCGGTTTTTGGGAGCGTGTGTGGCGGGTGTGCACGCAGTAAGAAACGAAAAAGTCTGGTAACGCTGTGGACAACGCCGCCTTCTCTGCTACAGCCTGCGCTGTGGCCCGCCTCGGTGTCCGCCTGCGGGCGATGTGCTCGGCTCGGCTCCCGGTTGAAGCCGTCCCTGGG
This sequence comes from Phaethon aethereus, assembly GCF_964289735.1. Taxonomy (NCBI): domain Eukaryota; kingdom Metazoa; phylum Chordata; class Aves; order Phaethontiformes; family Phaethontidae; genus Phaethon; species Phaethon aethereus. Next base: position 7,061 of record NW_028114189.1, on the reverse strand, counting down.
AAAGCAGCAGCCCCGTGCCTCGGCCTGGGCAGAGACCTGCGTCCCCGAGGCCGGGCTCCGGCTGCCGGAGAGGTGGGCCGCGCCTCTCGCTAGCGGCCGTCGGCGTGTCCGTCGCCAGCGGGATGCGTTCCAGTGGTGAGCAGCGCCCAGAGGACAGGCCCAGCAGCCTCAGGCAAAGCGGGGTCGCTGCTTTGCTGATGGTGGTGTCCGAAAAGGCGGTTTCGTTTCCCGGCGTGCGATAGGCCAGTCTCACACACCGAGACGAGATACCGGTTTATTCCAGACCTGCGCAGAGCTGGGTGCTGGGTGGTAGGCCCACAAAGCTGGCACCCCGCGGTTAACACCCGGAAAATATTTGTAGGTTTCTAGCAACACTTACCAGTATTCTTAAACATACCTCAGCTGCCACCACGTTTACACATAAGCAGATTAACTTCTGGCGGCCTTGTAGCAATGGGGCTCGCTGCGGTGGGGTGGGGAGGGCGGGCGGCTGGGGCTGGGCACCGCCGCCTCTGCCTGGTCCCCGGTCCCCGGTCCCCGGTGGTGAGAGAGAAGAGTAAGAAAAGGTTAGGGGGAGGGAGGCTAGATAAATAAATAGCTAAAAAAATGACAATCAAAAAGAAACGGGGTGTGTGCAGGGTGCGTGTGGGTGTCTTGACACAGAACTCTCCGGGGTGAGGGCAGGCGGGTGGTTTGGGAGGAGGGAGTGGGGAGAGCAGGTTTAGGACAAATGCTGATCTGGCACTCTCTGCTAATTCTTGATGGATTAACATACACCGACCTATGGTTAATGAATGTAATAAATAATTCATTAACCGGTAATTAATATACGAAGTAATGATTAGCGATAGAGCAATACAGATTAATATTTACTGGAATTAACATCCAGTGGATTAAGATCACGTTAATAAGGAACTACTTTACTGATAACAAGTTCTAGGTGAGGAACAGAGCCGTCGTGTAGCACGTGTAATTAATGATAATTAATAATGATGAATTGATAGTAGATAATTACAACAGTAAATCAGAGTGATGATAAAGAAAAAAAAATACATGATAAGTAACTGGAGGACAGTAGTGTTAATGCAGTACCACAAAATACTAATAAATAAAATAATCGATCTTAATAGGTAACGACTGTTATTAATAAGTAATTATTAATGATTGATTTAGACTAATTTGATTAATAAAAACTTAATCAGTTCATTAATTTTTTATTCATTTATTTGTTGTAGACCGATAGATACTATATAACTCAAATAGCATCGATCAATAGGAATGAAAAGTTAATAAGAATTTCAGTTATTAATAATGGTCAGCTTACTCACGTTTGATGGAGGTCTTTGTGGCCTTGCCGTAGAACATCAGGCTGCAAGGCTTTCGCCTCATCCCAGACATCACTCAACAATAGTCAGTTATGAGACTGTCTGACTGCAACCCATCAGGGTTGCTTTTGAAGAGGAGCGTGTTGCTCCAGTCAAACCCTGCTACTCCCTACAGACCCACAGTGGTTTCCCACATTATCCACCCTGTGACCTTAGTCACAACTCACTGAGAGGAACATTGTGTAATTTGTATTTAGGTGGGTCGAGGCATTCATCTCCTTCCTGTGTTTTCATCCTCTCTTGTTGGTTGGTAATTTATTGTTGGGATCACTCTGCACGGCTCGACCTTAAGGAGAAGGAGCTGCAGCATTGAGAAGCTGGTAAACAGCTAGATATCTGCACGGCTCGGCCTTGAGAAGAGGGAGCTGTGGCATTGGGAAGCTGGTAAACAGCTGGACATCTGCAGGGCTCGGCCTTGAGGAGAAGGAGCTGTGGTAAACAGCTAAGAAGCAGCACTGTATAAGAAAAACAGGATGGAACCCGGACCACGTAGCAGTAACCGCAAGTAGGAGGAGTATGATAATGCAATCTTTAGGGCTAAGCCAATGATTGTAAGACAAGTATGCATAAGGTAGAACTTAGTGTATAAATATGTGTAAGGTTTTGCAATAAAGTTGAAGCTTGCCTTATCACTCATATTGAGTCGACTGCTTGCCTTCCCTCACTCGTCGCAAGTGGCGCCCGAACAGGGACCCCATCCTTGTTTTTCACCGGACAGCGAGATCGGAGAAGCACTGGTAGCAGCGACCAGGGAGCAGAAGATCGGCGGACGCTGCCGCGGCGCGCCTGATCCGTGCTTGAACCCAGGATAATTAAGAAGGGGTTCGCCGTCCGAAAGAAGGCTACCCATGGGAAAAGGCTGCAAAAATAATTGACCGGATAATTAAGAAGGTCAACATAGCGCGCAATGGAAATAGAGGTAGCGTTCGAAATCTTAAAATGCTTTTTAGAAAAGCGGGGAGTAAGCCAATTAAAAGATCTGGCTGGGTTAATTACGTTAGGGAAAGCGAAAGGGTCTTTTAAAGACCCTGAAAGTATGTTTGAAGTAGACGAGTGGCGTTCTTATGGAGATTGATTGTGGGATCTAGTAATCGATGATGATAAATCAGCAAAAAAAATTAATGAAATCTTGGAGAGATGTTATTAATTGCATGAAAAGATATAAAACTGAAAAGTGAATAGCACAGGCAACAAAGACAGTATAAAATTTACGACGCTCTGGAGGTTGATCCTAGAGACATTAAAAGAACTAAAGGCAGAACGCATCACATGAAGAAGGGGCGATGGTCAGACTCCTGCCACATATGCTCTCTAAGAGAGGACTGAAATATGATGAATATACACTTAGAAGGCTTCTAATTTGGTGCCAAAAAGGGTACCCCCCCGATGCGTCCGTGGCGTTTAAGGCAGAGACGTGGGAGGAGATAGGAAAAATGTTATAGGAACATATTGGGAATGGAGATAAAACCACCGCAGAGTTAGTGACGGCATGGAAGTTGATGTTAACCACATTAAAAGCCTTAAAGGCAGAGAGAAAAGCTGCAGCTGATATGGAGGAGGCTGTTAAACCGTCTTCAACCAATCCCTTTTTAACTGAGTCAGAGGGTCCAGGACCTTCAGCGACTCTGACTGCACCTCCTGAGGTGCCAGATGCACCGAGTAAACCGGCTGCATAAATAAGTCAGAGAAACAGATCTACGATGATGTATGTGAGGGCAAGACGGGACAACGTTGCCCAGAACAATGTACTCAGTGTTCCCCTGTGTGCCCATGTGAAAGATCAATGGGGTGAGTCTCGAAAGGAGATGGGCAAGCAGCGGAGCTAGCAACAACGTGGCGATTGCTATTGGAGACTGTTTTGAAGAGCCAGGGGCTAGCAGCAGACTCTGCAACAGCTTTTGAGTTACCTACCTGGGAGAAAGCAGGGAAATTGGTGTTTGAGGCAGCCTCTAAAGAGGATCATACGGCCGCGAAAGTGTTAACAACCTGGCGATTAGTCAGAGACTCTATAAAGGGGATAAAATCAGAGCGGACGGCGGCAGCAGCTGCCGCTGCCACAGCCCCGGGAGAGAAGGGAGGCCGAGCTGGGAATGGTGAGAACGAGCAACCCCCGCCCGCCTCCCCCCCCACCCCGCCCGCCCCCCGCCCCCGCTAACGCAACCAACGGAGGTGGCGAGTCCTCCTTGGCCCCCGCCTCCTGACCCGTGCGTGCCGCAACAGGAGGGGGCTGCCTGGGATGATCCTTCCCCCAAGTCAAGATCCGACCCTGCCCAACATTGGCGAGGCATGAGACAAGAGACTTTGGCAGAGAGGGAGGGGACGGAGCGAAGTGGGTACCGACCAGGTCGGTACGGCCGGCAGTAAGACCTGAAGACCTTGTCACACGTCCCACGGACGCAGTCAACTCCGACGTACCGCCAGCTGATGCTTTCACTCTTTTGTATGCGGAATGACGGCTCGTTGACTGTCTCAGCGGCTCTCCCCGGACGTTCAAGAGCAGGAACTTCAATATGCCATATTTGTAAAACGGTGTTGTGGGTTTGTTCTATGTCGTCGTAATTATTGTCACAAATGTATCATTTCTTTTGCAGGGAATCGAAGAGTATATTTCAATTGCTTTTTTACCATTCCCTTAGCAGCTGAGGATGCAGAGAAGTTTGCCTTTATGGTACCATCGGTAAATAAAGGAGAGCTAGCAAAAAGTATCATTGGGTAGTGTTACCACAAGGAATGCAAAATTCACCTACGATGTGTCAGACATTTGTGGCATGGGCTCTAGAACCGGTGTGGAAAAAGTATCCAGATTTAATAACGTATCATTATATAGTTGATATATTAATAGCAGGGACACAATTGAATGCAGACCACATTTTACAGCACTTAGAGCACTATTTAGGAAAACGGGGTTTAAAAATAGCACCGAAAAAAATTCAAAAGAAGGAACCATGGCAATATTTGAGCTGGATTATTACCAGGGCAGTGGTCCACCCACAAAAAATAAAGATTAAGGCGAAAATAGAAAATCTTTCTGATGTCCAAAAATTAATGGGGGATATACAGTGGGTTCGCAATATTTGCGGAATTACTAATGATGATCTGAGGCCATTGATGCCGCTCCTGGAGTCTTCGGTGGAGGCTCCAGAGCGACGTCAACTGGACGAGGATCAACACCAGGCTTTGCAGAAAATTACTGAGAAGATAGCAACAACCTATGCTCACAGATGTTCACCTACTGAGAGTATCTCGCTTATGATAGTTAATTCAGGAGGGGAACGGCAATATCCACTAGGATTGACCGTACAGTTAGGAAATACAGCAAACAGTTTGAAAGTATTAGAATGGGTTTTTCTCTCCTATCAACCCAGAAAAATAGTGGTCACCAGATATGAATTATTTGCACAACTCATTATTAAGGGAAGACAAAGAATTGTAGAAATATCTGGATTAGAACCTGTAATAATTTATGTTCCTGTATCTCAAAAGTACTTAGATTGGTTGTTAGCCAGTTCTCTGGAGTTTCAGATCGCAATCTCTGATTTTTTAGAACAGGTTACAAATAGCTATCCGTCCGATAGATTATTGTCACTGTTGGCTAATCAGCAGTTTGAAGAAATGCCTATGTGATCGGAGACCCCAGTGAATGGGATGACAGCCTTTACCGACGCAGGACGCAAACCCCGTTGTTCGTGAGTCTGATAGTCACGTGTTTGATATGCCAGGTTCAGGCGTGGTTTTCCGTTCAACCAAGAAAAAATATCTGGGTTACACTAGCTAATCAAACGGGCCAAGGCCACCTTTGCTTATCTATATCCACTGCTGAGAATCTGTTTACAACATGCTTAGTTGGTCTGCCCTTAGGGGACTATGATTCGACAATGGTGGTAAAGAAGACCACCCCTGACCTAACCTTGTTTTTAAAAAATAACAAACACCTCTGCAGCTATGGATAAGTGGGACGGATGGATGACACACGGACCACAGGAGTTGTTGGAACCGCAGGAGTTGGGTATTTTAGGATGCATGACAGCCCCTACCTGTTTATATTTTAATTATACAGGACAGGACGATACCAGGTCACAGGATGTAAACCCCACGTTAGCCATTTTTCAGAATGCTACCAACTGGTGTAATTATACAACGAGCAACATCTCGCGCTCTACTATTGTCCCAATGAGACTCCCTAAAGGAATATTCTTGATTTGTGGTGATCGTGCATGGCACGGTGTTCCCTCCCGTTTGAGAGGTGGTCCTTACACATTGGGGCACCTAACATTGTTAACTCCCAACACTTCTATGATATTGAACCTTACCCCACGGCATAGAATAAGATGACAGATTTGAAAGTATCAGGAAGAGTGCAATGACCAACTGGATTTTTGGACTGCGGACAAAACCATACTAACCTCTTTCCTTGCCCCTGGGGTCGCTGCTGCCCAAGGCTTAACCACTTTAAATAAATTGGGATGTTGGCTAGCGAAACAAACCAATGCTACTTCTGCAACACTCAGTGCTTTGTTAATGGAAACTGACTCAATAAGGCATGCGACATTGCAAAATAGGGCAGCTATCGACTTCCTACTTTTGGCCCAAGGGCACGGGTGTGAGGAGTTTGATGGCATGTGTTGTATGAATTTAACAGATACATCACAGTCGGTAACTCAACAATTACAAAAACTGAAGGACTTAACAGACAGGTTACAGACAAGTTCACTAAACCTCGAATCATAGCTGTCAAGTTTGGGCCTAAGTGGATGGTTACAAGACTTAATAAAAGGGGCAGTTGTTATAGTACTTGTTATCTTAATACTAATGCTTATTGTACCATGTTTATTGCATTGTCTACAAGGAATGGTTCAAAAGGTAGTAAAGAATGCTTGGCTAGCGAATAACTCCAACAAGTATCTTACACACCCAATGAATGAGCTTTGTTAGATAATCACGCTCAAAACAAAAAGGGGGAGAGGCTACCACATTACCCTAAGAACGTTTGAATAAAGCCTTATATGTGCTAAATTATTTGAGGAAGGAGAAAGGACCTTTTCAACTGCTAACCAGGGGACGAGGTTGACGGTGGTGGCTGTTTTACCCATGGTTTTACCCATGGTTTTACCCACTTTGCAGGTGCCTCGAAGTGGGTGAGGCCATGGGTGCGGCAGTCGCCATCGTCATCGTTGGACACATCATGACACTATCAGGTGTCATCGCAATCTGGATGCCACCTCAGTCAAAAGAAAAAGTAGGGGTAAATCACACTGAAATTTGCGGTATCATGAGATGAACGTGGAAAGCTTTTGAGGCAAAGTGTTCTCTAACTACAAATGCTTTGGTAAGATATAATATTGGTCTTCATACCCTTATACAAGTACCTTTTTTCTATCACTAGGAGTAGTTTATATCACTAGAAGTAGTACAGCTAGATTTGTTTTGCTTTGTAATATTCTGCTATTGACTTAAGCATAAGTTGATATGTGACTGCCGATTTATGAAAAAATGCCGTGTGAACAAAGCCTACGAACCAATAGACGGGAGGGCTGTGGCGCGTGCAGCACGTCTGGCCAGCGGGCGCATACGCCATAGGCTCCCTGTGTTAAAAGGTGACAACTGAGGTGAGTTCCGACACTCGCTGGCCACGTGTGTCGAAACTCGTTCCTCTACAAATGTGTAATACCGGGATTT